>NC_084574.2:1467500-1527500 GCF_033978685.3 Nerophis lumbriciformis | reverse complement strand
TTAACAGGCAAAAGCTTTATAACCTCACTAATGCCTTGCATCGTCTATATTAGATATATAACAACGGGCGGGTGCGGGCGGATGGCGGGCGGGTGCGGTTCTGATCAAATGTTACATCGGGTGGATGGCGGATGGTTGACGACTTTCTGATGCAGTTGCGGATGAAATAATTGCCTATCCGCGCATCTCTAATATATATATATATATATATATATATATATATATATATATATATATATATATATATATATATATATATATATATATATATATATATAAATATGTGTATATGTGTGTATATATATGTTTGTGTGTGTATATATGTATATATATATATATATATATATATATACAGTATATATATAGATATAGAAGCGCTATGTGGTGCGATGTGGCGAAGGATGACTCTACACTAAACTACATTTAACAAAGGAAATTGAAAGTGAAAATGAAACAGTTTGCATGTCAGTAAAAAAGCATGAAAAAAAAGATGTATATATAAAAAAACGTAAGTGTTTTGATGTCTCACCAGGACTTTGTGCTGGATCCGGATGATCAGGACCAGGTATGGGGACCCGACGAGTCGGCGTGAGGGGGTCCGCTTGCGTCTTCTTGAGGCCAACTGCAGCTGGTTTGGGTGAGACTGGCGGCTTCAGAGACTTCCTGGCCTCCATCCACTCACAGCTGTCCCTGCTGCTCTCCGACCTATCACAAGCCTCCGAGGCGGGCCTCCGCCTCAGCACCACGCCGCCGTTCTGCTGCCAGCTGCTATCTGCCTGACTGCCGGAAGAGTCTGATTGCTTATTGCTTGTATGGGCCGCGGCCTCCGATTGCTCGGCAGCGCGTGGCTTCCTGCGTAAGGTGTCGGAGCCGGTTGTCATGGTGACCACGGTCGGAGGCACCTTTGCGGGCGCTCCGCCATCTGTTGGAAGGTGACGAGGTTTCCTTCGCAACGTCGCCGTGCCGTCTGTGATCTCTGCAGCGGCGGTGACCACGGTGGAGCGCGGGCGGGGCTCTGGGCGTCGCTGGGCTGCTTTTTGGGGCGCCTGATCGTCCTCAGGTCCGCTGATGGTCCTGCGTCGATTTAGGACATCGTCAACCTCTGACCCCAGACCACCTGAACCAAACTGGCGACGGAGCGTGGGCGGACTGGCCTGCAGAGAACAGAGAATCATAGGTGTGCGCAAAAAATACATTCACATCCAAGTCGTGGTTCTTATTAGTCCTGATTCTGAATTGATTTTATAGAGTAAAATTACAGCCAAAAATGTGAAAAAAAAATTTAAAAAGCAATTTTCTGTAAGTGAAAAAAAGTTTGCCAGTATAAAAACAATTTTCTGCAAGTAAAAAACGATTCAGAAGTATAAAAAACTATTTTCTTCAAATAAAAAACAATTCACAAGTGTGAAAACAATTTTCTGAAAGTAAGAAAAAAAACGATTCGCAAGTATAGCAACAATTTTCTGCAAGTAAAAAACGATTTCCAAGTAAAAAAACATTTTTTTCTCCAAGTAAAAAAAAGTTTGCGAGTATAAAAACAATTTTCTTCAGTTAAAATACGATTCGCAAGTAGAATTTTAACATTTCTTTCAATTACAAAATAAATCTCAATTATAAAAACTATTTTCAGCGAAAAACGATTTGCGAGTAAAAAAAAATAAAAAATTCTGCAAGTAAAAAAAAGTTTGCCAGTATAAAAAATATTTTTTGCAAGTAAAAAAACTATTCACAAGTATAAAAACTATTTATTTTTTTTAATAAAAAACGATTCACAAATATGAAAAACTATTTTCTGTAAGTAAAAAAGTATTTGCAAGTAAAAAAACATTTTTTTCTGCAAGTAAAATAAATTTTGCGGGCTAAAAACAATTTTCTTCAAGTAAAAACACAATTTGCGAGCATAAAAATTATTTTCTTCAGTTAAAATACGATTCGCAAGTAGAATTAAAACATTTTTTTCAATTACAAAATAAGTAAATAAAAACTATTTTCAGCGAAAAACGATTTGCGAGTAAAAAAACAAAAATTTTTCTGCAAGTAAAAAAAAGTTTGCCAGTATAAAAAATATTTTTTTGCAAGTAGAAAAACTATTCACAAGTATAAAAACAATTAATTTGTTTTATTAAAAAACGATTCACAAATATGAAAAACTATTTTCTGCAAGTAAAAAACGATTTGCGAGTAAAAAAACACAATTTTTTCTGCAAGTAAAAAAAAGTTTGCCAGTATAAAGACTATTTTTTGCAAGTAAAAAAACTAACTTTTTTTAAAAAATACGATTCATAAATATGAAAAATGATTTTCTGCAAGTAAAAAAAGATTTGCAAGTAAAAAAAACAATTTTTTTCTGCAAGTAAAAAACGATTCAGAAGTATAAAAAAGTATTTTCTTCAAATAAAAAACAATTCACAAGTGTGAAAACTATTTTCTGAAAGTAAGAAAAAAAACGATTCGCAAGTATAGCAACAATTTTCTGCAAGTAAAAAACGATTTCCAAGTAAAAAAACATTTTTTTCTCCAAGTAAAAAAAAGTTTGCGGGTATAAAAACAATTTTCTTCAGTTAAAATACGATTCGCAAGTAGAATTTTAACATTTTTTTCAATTACAAAATAAATCACAAGTATAAAAACTATTTTCAGCGAAAAACGATTTGCGAGTAAAAAAACAAAAAATTTTCTGCAAGTAAAAAAAAGTTTGCCAGTATAAAAAATATTTTTTGCAAGTAGAAAAACTATTCACAAGTATAAAAACAATTAATTTGTTTATTAAAAAACGATTCACAAATATGAAAAACTATTTTCTACAAGTAAAAAATTATTTGCAAGTAAAAAAACTTTTTTTTCTGCAAGTAAAATAAAGTTTGCGGGATAAAAACAATTTTCTTCAAGTAAAAACACGATTTGCGAGTATAAAAATAATTTTCTTCAGTTAAAATACGATTCGCAAGTAGAATTAAAACATTTTTTTCAATTACAATATTAATCACAAGTATAAAAAGTATTTTCTGCCAGTACAAAACTATTTGCGAGTAAAAAACATTTCTTCTGCAAGTAAAAAAAAGTTTGGCAGTATAAAGACTATTTTTTGCAAGTAAAACAACTATTCACAAATATAAAAACATTATTTTTTTGTATTAAACGACTCACAAATATGAAAAACTATTTTCTGCAAGTAAAATACGATTCACAAGTAGAATTTTTTTTTTTCAGTTAAAAAATGTATCACAAGTATAAAAACTATTTTCTGCAATTAAAAAACGATTTACAAGTAAAAAAAAAACATTTTTTTCTGCAAGTAAAAAAAAATTTTGCAAGTATAAACTATTCACATGTATAAAAACAGTTTTTTGTTTGATTAAAAAACGATTCACAAATATGAAAAACTATTTTCTGCAAGTAAAAAACGATTTGCGAGTAAAAAAAACACAATTTCTTCTGCAAGTAAAAAAAAGTTTGCCAGTATAAAGACTATTTTTTGCAAGTAAAAAAACTAACTTTTTTTAAAAATACGATTCATAAATATGAAAAATGATTTTCTGCAAGTAAAAAAAGATTTGCAAGTAAAAAAAACAATTTTTTTCTGCAAGTAAAAAACGATTCAGAAGTATAAAAAACTATTTTCTTCAAATAAAAAACAATTCACAAGTGTGAAAACAATTTTCTGAAAATAAGAAAAAAAACGATCCGCAAGTATAGCAACAATTTTCTGCAAGTAAAAAACGATTTCCAAGTAAAAAAACATTTTTTTCTCCAAGTAAAAAAAAGTTTGCGGGTATAAAAACAATTTTCTTCAGTTAAAATACGATTCGCAAGTAGAATTTTAACATTTTTTTCAATTACAAAATAAATCACAAGTATAAAAACTATTTTCAGCGAAAAACGATTTGCGAGTAAAAAAACAAAAAATTTTCTGCAAGTAAAAAAAAGTTTGCCAGTATAAAAAATATTTTTTGCAAGTAAAAAAACTATTCACAAGTATAAAAACTATTTTATTAAAAAACGATTCACAAATATGAAAAACTATTTTCTGCAAGTAAAAAATTATTTGCAAGTAAAAAAACTTTTTTTTCTGCAAGTAAAATAAAGTTTGCGGGATAAAAACAATTTTCTTCAAGTAAAAACACAATTTGCGAGTATAAAAATAATTTTCTTCAGTTAAAATACGATTCGCAAGTAGAATTAAAACATTTTTTTCAATTACAATATTAATCACAAGTATAAAAAGTATTTTCTGCCAGTACAAAACTATTTGCGAGTAAAAAACATTTCTTCTGCAAGTAAAAAAAAGTTTGGCAGTATAAAGACTATTTTTTGCAAGTAAAACAACTATTCACAAATATAAAAACATTATTTTTTTGTATTAAACAACTCACAAATATGAAAAACTATTTTCTGCAAGTAAATACGATTCGCAAGTAGAATTTTTTTTTTTCAATTAAAAAATGTATCACAAGTATAAAAACTATTTTCTGCAATTAAAAAACGATTTGCAAGTAAAAAAAACGTTTTTTTCTGCAAGTAAAAAAAACATTTTTTTCTGCAAGTAAAAAAAAAGTTTGCAAGTATAAACTATTCACATGTATAAAAACTGTTTTTTGTTTGATTAAAAAACGATTCACAAATATGAAAAACTATTTTCTGCAAGTAAAAAATGATTTGCAAGTAAAAAAAAGTTTGCGGGTATAAAAACAATTTTTTTTCAAGTAAAAACCCGATTCGCGAGTATAAAAATAATTTTCTTCAGTTAAAATACAATTCGCAAGTAGACTTTTAAATTTTTTTTCAATCAAAAAATTAATCACAAGTATAAAAACTATTTTCTGCAAGTAAAAAACGATTCGCGAGTAAAAAAACAAAAAATTTTCTACAAGTAAAAAAAAGTTTGCCAGTATAAAGACTATTTTTTGCAAGTAAAAAAACTATTCACAAGTATAAAAACAATTAAAAAAATTTTTTTTTTAAATACGATTCACAAATATGAAAAATGATTTTCTGCAAGTAAAAAAAGATTTGCAAGTAAAAAAAACATTTTTTTCTGCAAGTAAAAAAAAGTTTGCCAGTATAAAAACAATTTTCTGCAAGTAAAAAACGATTCAGAAGTATGAAAAAACTATTTTCTTCAAATTAAAAACAATTCACAAGTGTGAAAACTATTTTCTGAAAGAAAGAAAAAAAACGATTCGCAAGTATAACAAAAATTTTCTGCAAGTAAAAAAAAGTTTGCATTTTGCGAGTATAAAAACTATTTTCTTCAAGTAAAAACACAATTCGCGAGTATAAAAATAATTTTCTTCAGTTAAAATACGATTCGCAAGTACAATTATTATTTTTTCCAATCAAAAAATGAATCACAAGTATAAAAACAAAGTAAAAAAAATTATTTGCAAGTTAAACATTTTTTTATGCAAGTAAAAAAATGATTCGCAAGTATAAAAACAATTTTCTTCAATCCAAATATGATTCGCAAATATATAATATAAGTAAGTATAAGTATATAATAAGTATATAATTTTTTTCCCAATTAAAAAATGAATCACAAGTATAAAAACATTTTTTTCTGCAAGTAAAAAAAATGATTTGCAAGTTAAAAAAAAAATTCTGCAAGTAAAAAAATTATTTGCAAGTATAAAAACAATTTTCTTCAATCCAAATATGATTCGCAAGTATATAATATAAGTAAGTATAAGTATATAATAAGTATATAATTTTTTTCCCAATTAAAAAATGAATCACAAGTATAAAAACATTTTTTTCTGCAAGTAAAAAAAATGATTTGCAAGTTAAACATTTTTTTCTGCAAGTAAAAAAATGATTCGCAAGTATAAAAACAATTTTCTTCAATCCAAATATGATTCGCAAATATATAATATAAGTAAGTATAAGTATATAATAAGTATATAATTTTTTTCCCAATTAAAAAATGAATCACAAGTATAAAAACATTTTTTTCTGCAAGTAAAAAAAATTATTTGCAAGTTAAAAACATTTTTCTGCAAGTAAAAAAATTATTCGCAAGTATAAAAACAATTTTCTTCAATCAAAATATGATTCGCAAGTAAATAATATAAGTAAGTATAAGTATATAATAAGTATATAATTTTTTTTCAATTAAAAAATTATTCACACGTATAAAAACAATTTTCTGCAAGTAAAAAAAATGATTTGCAAGTAAAAAAAAAATTTCTGCAAGTAAAAAAATTATTTGCAAGTATAAAAACAATTTTCTTCAATCAAAATATGATTCGCAAGTAAATAATATAAGTAAGTATAAGTATATAATAAGTATATAATTTTTTTCCCAATTAAAAAATGAATCACAAGTATAAAAACATTTTTTTCTGCAAGTAAAAAAAATGATTTGCAAGTTAAACATTTTTTTCTGCAAGTAAAAAAATTATTTGCAAGTATAAAAACAATTTTCTTCAATCCAAATATGATTTGCAAATATATAATATAAGTAAGTATAAGTATATAATAAGTATATAATTTTTTTCCCAATTAAAAAATGAATCTCAAGTATAAAAACATTTTTTTCTGCAAGTAAAAAAAATGATTTGCAAGTTAAAAAAAAATTTCTGCAAGTAAAAAAATTATTTGCAAGTATAAAAACAATTTTCTTCAATCCAAATATGATTCGCAAATATATAATATAAGTAAGTATAAGTATATAATAAGTATATCATTTTTTTTCAATTAAAAAAAGTATTCACAAGTATGGAAACAATTTTCTGCAAGTAAAAGACGATTCGTAAGTATAAAAACTATTTCCTGCAACTTTTGTCAGTACTCGGTTGGTTGTGAGTTCAAACCCCGGCCGAGTCATACCAAAGACTATAAAAATGGGAGCCATTACCTCCCTGCTTGGCACTCAGCATCAAGGCTTGGAATTGGGGGTTTAAATCACCAAAAATTATTCCCGGGCGCGGCCACCGCAGCTGCTCACTGCTCCCCTCACCTCCCAGGGGGGCGATCAAGGGTGATGGGTCAAATGCAGAGAATAATTTCGCCACACTTCGTGTGTATGTGACAATCATTGCTACTTTAACTTTAACTCTAACAAAACGGCCGTAACAAAGGCACATTAAAAAATACCGGTGTGGTGGTAATGTCTGAAACAACGAGTGTGTGTGTGTGTGTGTGACAATCATGGGTACTTTAACTTTATTCCACCCTTTGCACTTGCAGTTCACACTCCACAACGACAGGCGGTGCTGCCGAGTCAATTTAAGGCCGTCAGAGCTAGTTATTTGCGCATGGTGCCATCCGCCAAAAGTGGGGAGTAAAAAGTGGAGAGAGGAAACAAGCTCAACCTGTAAGTTAACACATTGATTTGACTATCCCCTTGTCGTTATTTAAGAATGTTATTTGCTCAGCTGGGAGGAAACGGCCTTGAGTTGACTCAGCAGCACCACCTGCTGTTGTGGAGAAAGTATTGCAGCTGTTAAATGAGGACACACCTGCAGGTAGTTGGTGCTGCTCCCGAGGTTCCTGGGCAAGGTTTTGGCTCCGCTCACAATGGACGTCTCCAGCATGGCGGCGAGGCTGCGCACGCTCCCGGACGCCCCCTCGGATCTCTCCAGGCCTGCCGACTCCTGGGCCCTTAAAGCCGAGCCCAGGCCGCCGCAGTCGCTGGCTCGCCGCTCTCGAAGAGCGGGCAGGCCGAGAAGCCCCTCCTCCTCCTCTCCTTCTGCCTCCCCGTCGCCCCCGGTGATGGAAGAGCAGGACCGCTTGGGCGGCGTCGGGGGCCGGCCTTTCCGCCGAGGACGCAGCGTGACGGACGACTGGCTGCGGTTAACGGTGACGTCGTTGGCGGTGCGTGCGGAAGTGCTGCGGCAGACGGTGGCGTATCGCGAGTCTGTTTCCGGGCCGGTCAGGGTGTGAGTTCTCCGTCGCTCCTCCTCCTCGCCGGGTAAGCGGAGCGTCGGTACGTGCGGATCCGCTGCCGCCGCCGCCGCCGCCGCCGCCTGCTGGGTGGAAGGTCGCGGCCGAGCCCTCGGGGAGGCCTGCTGGTTTCGAGTGTGCGTGGGGGTTTGCGGCGGAGTGTGGGGAGGAGTCTGGGACTGACAGATACTCGGGCGGGGTTTGGCCAACGGGCTCGGGGCGCCGTCCCAGGGTTTTCTGGCCTCCGCGTGGGCCTCAGAGCCACCTGGGCTGGATGGAGGTGTGCAGGGACTGTGAGGAGCCTCAGGGACACTTCCTCCTCTCTGGAAGTCCTTCAGTCTCCTCACTCCCAACATCAGCTTCTTCTGGTGGCCTGCACACAACACAACACCACAATGACCTCACTTGTACAGCACACATGCAATATGGCATTAGCAGCAGGGCAGAAAAACAGTCAAAATGTAGGAAAAAAGAGCAAAAATGTCAAACTATGGACTGGACTCTCACTATTATGTTAGATCCACTATGGACTGGACTCTCACTAGTATGTTAGATCCACTATGGACTGGACTCTCACTATTATGTTAGATCCACTATGGACTGGACTCTCGCTATTATGTTAGATCCACTATGGACTGGACTCTCACACTATTATGTTGGATCCACTATGGACTGGACTCTCACTATTATGTTAGATCCACTATGGACTGGAATTTCACAATATTATGTTAGATCCACTATGGACTGGACTCTCACACTATTATGTTAGATCCACTATGGACTGGACTCTCACACTATTATGTTAGATCCACTATGGACTGAACTCTCACTATTATGTTAGATCCACTATGGACTGGACTCTCACACTATTATGTTGGATCCACTATGGACTGGACTCTCACTATTATGTTAGATCCACTATGGACTGGAATTTCACAATATTATGTTAGATCCACTATGGACTGGACTCTCACACTATTATGTTAGATCCACTATGGACTGGACTCTCACACTATTATGTTAGATCCACTATGGACTGAACTCTCACTATTATGTTAGATCCACTATGGACTGGACTCTCACTATTATGTTAGATCCACTATGGACTGAACTCTCACTATTATGTTAGATCCACTATGGACTGGACTCTCACTATTATGTTAGATCCACTATGGACTGGACTCTCACTATTATGTTAGATCCACTATGGACTGGACTCTCACACTATTATGTTAGATCCACTATGGACTGGACTCTCACACTATTATGTTAGATCCACTATGGACTGAACTCTCACTATTATGTTAGATCCACTATGGACTGGACTCTCACACTATTATGTTGGATCCACTATGGACTGGACTCTCACTATTATGTTAGATCCACTATGGACTGGAATTTCACAATATTATGTTAGATCCACTATGGACTGGACTCTCACACTATTATGTTAGATCCACTATGGACTGGACTCTCACACTATTATGTTAGATCCACTATGGACTGAACTCTCACTATTATGTTAGATCCACTATGGACTGGACTCTCACTATTATGTTAGATCCACTATGGACTGAACTCTCACTATTATGTTAGATCCACTATGGACTGGACTCTCACTATTATGTTAGATCCACTATGGACTGGACTCTCACTATTATGTTAGATCCACTATGGACTGGACTCTCACACTATTATGTTAGATCCACTATGGACTGGACTCTCACACTATTATGTTAGATCCACTATGGACTGAACTCTCACTATTATGTTAGATCCACTATGGACTGGACTCTCACTATTATGTTAGATCCACTATGGACTGAACTCTCACTATTATGTTAGATCCACTATGGACTGGACTCTCACTATTATGTTAGATCCACTATGGACTGGACTCTCACTATTATGTTAGATCCACTATGGACTGGACTCTCACACTATTATGTTAGATCCACTATGGACTGGACTCTCACTATTATGTTAGATCCACTATGGACTGGACTCTCACTATTATGTTAGATCCACTATGGACTGGACTCTCACTATTATGTTAGATCCACTATGGACTGGACTCTCACTATTATGTTAGATCCACTATGGACTGGACTCTCACTATTATGTTAGATCCACTATGGACTGGACTCTCACACTATTATGTTAGATCCACTATGGACTGGACTCTCACTATTATGTTAGATCCACTATGGACTGGACTCTCACACTATTATGTTAGATCCACTATGGACTTGACTTTCACACTATTATGTTAGATCCACTATGGACTGAACTCTCACTATTATGTTAGATCCACTATGGACTGGACTCTCACTATTATGTTAGATCCACTATGGACTGGACTCTCACTATTATGTTAGATCCACTATGGACTGGACTCTCACTATTATGTTAGATCCACTATGGACTGGACTCTCACTATTATGTTAGATCCACTATGGACTGGAATTTCACAATATTATGTTAGATCCACTATGGACTGGACTCTCACACTATTATGTTAGATCCACTATGGACTGGACTCTCACACTATTATGTTAGATCCACTATGGACTGAACTCTCACTATTATGTTAGATCCACTATGGACTGGACTCTCACACTATTATGTTGGATCCACTATGGACTGGACTCTCACTATTATGTTAGATCCACTATGGACTGGAATTTCACAATATTATGTTAGATCCACTATGGACTGGACTCTCACACTATTATGTTAGATCCACTATGGACTGGACTCTCACACTATTATGTTAGATCCACTATGGACTGGACTCTCACTATTATGTTAGATCCACTATGGACTGGACTCTCACTATTATGTTAGATCCACTATGGACTGAACTCTCACTATTATGTTAGATCCACTATGGACTGGACTCTCACTATTATGTTAGATCCACTATGGACTGGACTCTCACTATTATGTTAGATCCACTATGGACTGGACTCTCACACTATTATGTTAGATCCACTATGGACTGGACTCTCACTATTATGTTAGATCCACTATGGACTGGACTCTCACTATTATGTTAGATCCACTATGGACTGGACTCTCACTATTATGTTAGATCCACTATGGACTGGACTCTCACTATTATGTTAGATCCACTATGGACTGGACTCTCACTATTATGTTAGATCCACTATGGACTGGACTCTCACACTATTATGTTAGATCCACTATGGACTGGACTCTCACTATTATGTTAGATCCACTATGGACTGGACTCTCACACTATTATGTTAGATCCACTATGGACTTGACTTTCACACTATTATGTTAGATCCACTATGGACTGAACTCTCACTATTATGTTAGATCCACTATGGACTGGACTCTCACTATTATGTTAGATCCACTATGGACTGGACTCTCACTATTATGTTAGATCCACTATGGACTGGACTCTCACTATTATGTTAGATCCACTATGGACTGGACTCTCACTATTATGTTAGATCCACTATGGACTGGACTCTCACACTATTATGTTAGATCCACTATGGACTGGACTCTCACTATTATGTTAGATCCACTATGGACTGGACTCTCACTATTATGTTAGATCCACTATGGACTGGACTCTCACTATTATGTTAGATCCACTATGGACTGGACTCTCACTATTATGTTAGATCCACTATGGACTGGACTCTCACTATTATGTTAGATCCACTATGGACTGGACTCTCACACTATTATGTTAGATCCACTATGGACTGGACTCTCACTATTATGTTAGATCCACTATGGACTGGACTCTCACACTATTATGTTAGATCCACTATGGACTTGACTTTCACACTATTATGTTAGATCCACTATGGACTGAACTCTCACTATTATGTTAGATCCACTATGGACTGGACTCTCACACTATTATGTTAGATCCACTATGGACTGGACTCTCACTATTATGTTAGATCCACTATGGACTGAACTCTCACTATTATGTTAGATCCACTATGGACTGGACTCTCACACTATTATGTTAGATCCACTATGGACTGGACTCTCACACTATTATGTTAGATCCACTATGGACTGGACTCTCACTATTATGATAGATCCACTATGGACTGGACTCTCACTATTATGTTAGATCCACTATGGACTGGACTCTCACACTATTATGTTAGATCCACTATGGACTGGACTCTCACACTATTATGTTAGATCCACTATGGACTGGACTCTCACACTATTATGTTAGATCCACTATGGACTGGACTCTCACTATTATGTTAGATCCACTATGGACTGGACTCTCACTATTATGTTAGATCCACTATGGACTGGACTCTCACACTATTATGTTAGATCCACTATGGACTGGACTCTCACACTATTATGTTAGATCCACTATGGACTGGACTCTCACTATTATGTTAGATCCACTATGGACTGGACTCTCACTATTATGTTAGATCCACTATGGACTGGACTCTCACACTATTATGTTAGATCCACTATGGACTGGACTCACACTATTATGTTAGATCCACTATGGACTGGACTCTCACTAGTATGTTAGATCTCCAGATTTTGGCGCGCGCTACCTTCCACTTTTTTCACCCGATTCAAACAATTCCAATCGCGGGCTTTCCCTTGACAAATTCCCAGATTTCCCAGAATTCCAGGTGTTCCGGGACATTTTTCCCATTCAAAATGAATTGGCCATTTTTCAAACTTCCACCATTTTCACATTTTTCCACCGATTCAAAACCATTCCACCTTCAACACATTCCACTCATCCTGGACATTCAAACCATCATTTTTTCAAGTTAATTTTTTTTGCCAGGAATTCCCGGAATTAAATTTTTTTCAAACCCTTTTTTTACCCTTTTTACTGGCGACTACTCCATCCATCCATCCATCTTCTTCCGCTTATCCGAGGTCGGGTCGCGGGGGCAGCAGCCTAAGCAGGGAAGCCCAGACTTCCCTCTCCCCAGCCACTTGGTCCAGCTCCTCCCGGGAGATCCCGAGGCGTTCCCAGGCCAGCCGGGAGACATAGTCCTCCCAACGTGTCCTGGGTCTTCCCCGTGGCCTCCTACCGGTCGGACGTGCCCTAAACACCTCCCGAGGGAGGCGATCGGGTGGCATCCTGACCAGATGCCCGAACCACCTCATCTGGCTCCTCTCCATGTGGAGGAGCAGCGGCTTTACTTTGAGCTCCCCCCGAATGACAGAGCTTCTCACCCTATCTCTAAGGGAGAGCCCCGCCACCCGGCGGAGGAAACTCATTTGGGCCGCTTGTACCCGTGATCTTGTCCTTTCGGTCATAACCCAAAGCTCATGACCATAGGTGAGGATGGGAACGTAGATCGACCGGTAAATTGAGAGCTTTGCCTTCCGGCTCAGCTCCTTCTTCACCACAACGGATCGATACAGCGTCCGCATTACTGAAGACGCCGCACCGATCCGCCTGTTCATCTCACCATCCACTCTTCCCTCACTCGTGAACAAGACTCCGAGGTACTTGAACTCCTCCACTTGGGGCAAGATCTCCTCCCCAACCCGGAGATGGCACTCCACCCTTTTCCGGGCGAGAACCATGGACTCGGACTTGGAGGTGCTGATTCTCATCCCAGTCGCTTCACACTCGGCTGCGAACCGATCCAGCGAGAGCTGAAGATCCTGGCCAGATGAAGCCATCAGGACCACATCATCCGCAAAAAGCAGAGACCTAATCCTGCAGCCACCAAACCAGATCCCCTCAACGCCTTGACTGCGCCTAGAAATTCTGTCCATAAAGGTTATGAACAGAATCGGTGACAAAGGGCAGCCTTGGCGCAGTCCAACCCTCACTGGAAACGTGTCAGACTTACTGCCGGCAATGCGGACCAAGCTCTGGCACTGATCATACAGGGAGTGGACTGCCACAATCAGACAGTCCAATACCCCATACTCTCTGAGCACTCCCCACAGGACTTGCCGAGGGACACGGTCCAATGCCTTCTCCAAGTCCACAAAGCACATGTAGACTGGTTGGGCAAACTCCCATGCACCCTCAAGGACCCTGCCGAGAGTATAGAGCTGGTCCACAGTTCCACGACCAGGACGAAAACCACACTGTTCCTCCTGAATCCGAGGTTGGACTATCCGGCGTAGCCTCCTCTCCAGTACACCTGAATAGACCTTACCGGGAAGGCTGAGGAGTGTGATCCCACGATAGATAGAACACACGACCCGGAGTGTCCTTCATCGACTACTCCTTCTACATTTTTCAATACAATTCAACCGTTCTACCGTCCAAACATTCCTCTTAATCAAGTCAAAAAATGAAGTTGTTTTTCGAACTGGAAAACTTCCCATTTTCCAGAAATTCCTTAATACAGGTTGAAAATCACCTTTTTTCCGGTCTGGTCACTGTTGTTGACATCAGTACCGAGGCTATCAGGATACAGAATTTGGGCACTCATGCTACATTTAAACGGCACATGACTTTTCACAATCTTTAATTAATGACACTTTGTTCCTTACCTAGTTTAGTAATACCGATCTCTTGCAGATCCTCCAGGCTGATGTCTGAGATGAAGTCGATGTTTTCGTAACCGTTCTGCACCAGAACCTGGTAGTACTGACTAAGACCCAGGTGAGAGAGGAACTCTGCCAGGTTGGCCTGCAAAAAGACAGTGAGATGAGGGACACTCCGGGTCCACTTGGTGTGGGACAGGTGAGAACCTTACAGGCTTGTGGTCTGGCAACCAGTCTGCGGAGGTCATCTTGCTGATCTCCGACAGTAACTTCTTCCGATGTCCAGGCTTCATGACGCCGATCGCCGTCAGGTCCTTCGGGGCAAAGCAGAAATGTACCAGGTTGGTTTGAAAATCGTGAAATGTATAGGGCTCGGAAGTGTCACGTGGCAAACGCAATGCATTGTGGGTCTTGGGGGCCTCTGGAAAGCTTTGTAGCAGACACAAGACATTGAAACAACGTTGAGAACTTGTTGAATTAGGTCCTGACCTTGAGCAACTCAAACACAACGTTGAAACAACATGCTTTTTAGCAACGTTTAATCCAGTGTTTTTCAACCTTTTTTTGGAGCCAAGGCACATTTTTTGCGTTGAAAAAATGCGGAGGCACACCACCAGCAGACATCATTCAAAAACGAAACTCAGTTGACAGTAAAAAGTCGATGTCACAATTGTTGGGTATGACTTTAAAGCATAACCAAGCATGCATCAATATACAGGTAAAAGCCAGTAAATTAGAATATTTTGAAAAACTTGATTTATTTCAGTAATTGCATTCAAAAGGTGTAACTTGTACATTATATTTATTCATTGCACACAGACTGATGCATTCAAATGTTTATTTCATTTAATTTTGATGATTTGAAGTGGCAACAAATGAAAATCCAAAATTCCGTGTGTCACAAAATTAGAATATTACTTAAGGCTAATACAAAAAAGGGATTTTTAGAAATGTTGGCCAACTGAAAAGTATGAAAATGAAAAATATGAGCATGTACAATACTCAATACTTGGTTGGAGCTCCTTTTGCCTCAATTACTGCATTAATGCGGCGTGGCATGGAGTCAATGAGTTTCTGGCACTGCTCAGGTGTTATGAGAGCCCAGGTTGCTCTGATAGTGGCCTTCAACTCTTCTGCGTTTTTGGGTCTGGCATTCTGCATCTTCCTTTTCACAATACCCCACAGATTTTCTATGGGGCTAAGGTCAGGGGAGTTGGCGGGCCAATTTAGAACAGAAATACCATGGTCCGTAAACCAGGCACGGGTAGATTTTGCGCTGTGTGCAGGCGCCAAGTCCTGTTGGAACTTGAAATCTCCATCTCCATAGAGCAGGTCAGCAGCAGGAAGCATGAAGTGCTCTAAAACTTGCTGGTAGACGGCTGCGTTGACCCTGGATCTCAGGAAACAGAGTGGACCGACACCAGCAGATGACATGGCACCCCAAACCATCACTGATGGTGGAAACTTTACACTAGACTTCAGGCAACGTGGATCCTGTGCCTCTCCTGTCTTCCTCCAGACTCTGGGACCTCGATTTCCAAAGGAAATGCAAAATTTGCATGGTTGGGTGATGGTTTGGGGTGCGTAGACGGCTGCGTTGACCCTGGATCTCAGGAAACAGAGTGGACCGACACCAGCTGGACTGCTGCTGAGTGGTCCAAAGTCATGTTTTCTGACGAAAGCAAATTTTGCATTTCCTTTGGAAATCGAGGTCCCAGAGTCTGGAGGAAGACAGGAGAGGCACAGGATCCACGTTGCCTGAAGTCTAGTGTAAAGTTTCCACCATCAGTGATGGTTTGGGGTGCCATGTCATCTGCTGGTGTCGGTCCACTCTGTTTCCTGAGATCCAGGGTCAACGCAGCCGTCTACCAGCAAGTTTTAGAGCACTTCATGCTTCCTGCTTCTGACCTGCTCTATGGAGAAGGAGATTTCAAGTTCCAACAGGACTTGGCGCCTGCACACAGCGCAAAATCTACCCGTGCCTGGTTTATGGACCATGGTATTTCTGTTCTAAATTGGCCCGCCAACTCCCCTGACCTTAGCCCCATAGAAAATCTGTGGGGTATTGTGAAAAGGAAGATGCAGAATGCCAGAGCCAAAAACGCAGAAGAGTTGAAGGCCACTATCAGAGCAACCTGGGCTCTCATAACACCTGAGCAGTGCCAGAAACTCATCGACTCCATGCCACGCCGCATTAACGCAGTAATTGAGGCAAAAGGAGCTCCAACCAAGTATTGAGTATTGTACATGCTCATATTTTTCATTTTCATACTTTTCAGTTGGCCAACATTTCTAAAAATCCCTTTTTTGTATTAGCCTTAAGTAATATTCTAATTTTGTGACACACGGAATTTTGGATTTTCATTTGTTGCCACTTCAAATCATCAAAATTAAATGAAATAAACATTTGAATGCATCAGTCTGTGTGCAATGAATAAATATAATGTACAAGTTACACCTTTTGAATGCAATTACTGAAATTAATCAAGTTTTTCAAAATATTCTAATTTACTGGCTTTTACCTGTAGGTCTTGTCTCAAAGTAGGTGTACTGTCACCACCTGTCACGTCACACCCTGACTTATCTAGAGTTTTTTTGCTGTTTTCCTGTGTATAGTGTTTTAGTTCGTGTTTTGCGCTCCTATTTTAATGGCCTTTTTCTCTTTTTTGGTATTTTCCTGTGTCAGTTTCATGTCTTCCTTTGAGCGAAGTTTCCCGCATCTACTTTGTTTTAGCAATCAAGAAGATTTTAGTTGTTTTTATCCTTTGTGGGGACATTGTTGATTGTCATGTCATGTTCGGATGTACTTTGTGGACGCCGTCTTTGCTCCACAGTAAGTCTTTGCTGTCGTCCAGCATTCTGTTTTTGTTTACTTTGCAGCCAGTTCAGTTTTAGTTTAGTTCTGCATAGCCTTCCCTAAGCTTCAATGCCTTTTTTTTAGGGGCACTCACCTTTTGTTTTGTCATGTCTGTGTAATCATGCTTTGTTTTAAGTCATGTTTTGTTTAGTTATAGGACTCTTTAGTTTCTGTCTTTTCACTCCCTTGTCTTGTTTCCATGATTACCCCATTAGTTTCACCTGTTCCACGTTTGGACTCATTGTGCACTCTTGTTTGTCACCATAGCAACCATTAGTTTTCACCTGTCACGTCACGCACCTGTTTCACGTTTTGAGTCACGCACCTGCTTTCGTTAATCATGTCCATAGTATTTAAGTTCATTCTTTTCAGTTTGTCGTTCTGACGACCTCACCACATTTATGCTCTGTCCATGCCTGGCACTTCTTCCCATGTCCATTCTTCATGCAACTATTTTTGTCCAAGCCAAGTAAGTTTTTGTTCCATGTTTATAGTCTTTTTGTTTTTCATAGTTTGTTCTCCGCCACTGTGCGTGCTTTTCATTTGTACTTTTTTGCTATAGTCTTTTGGTTTCATAGTTTATTCTCCGCCACTGTGCGCGCTTTCATTTATTCCTTTTTTTTTTGATAATAATAAATAAATCATGTACCTTCATTCCCGTCTCGCCCGAGCCAACTTTCCGTTGCATCCCGGAAAAGCACACACCCAAGATCAAGTCATGACATGTTTATTTTTGGTTTAAGCATTAGACACCTTTTTACCTGCATGCTGCCTCCCGCTGTTTCCGACATCTACAAAGCAATTAGCTACCTGCTGCCACCTACTGATATGGAAGAGTATTACACAGTTACTCTGCCGAGCTCTAGACAGCACCGACACTCAACAACAACACATCGTTTGCAGACTATAATTACTGCTTTGCAAAAAATATTTTTAACCCAAATAGGTGAAATTAGATCATCTCCCACGGCACACCAGACTGTATCTCACGGCACACTGGTGTGCCGCGGCACAGTGGTTGAAAAAGACTGGTTTAATCAATGTCGGGCTCTGATGTTGATTTGACCATTGAAATTTGGTAATTTCCCCGACCAATATTCTACAACACCAACATAACGTTGAAACAACATGCTTTTTGACAACATTTAATCAATGTAAGGTTGTGACGTTGATTTGACATTGAAATTTGGTAATTTCCCAACCAATGTTCTACAACACAAATACAACGTTGAAACAACATGCTTTTTGACAACGTTTATTCAACGTCAGGTTGTGACGTTGATTTGACCATTGAAATGTGGTCATTTCCCAACCAACAACGTGGATCCAACGTTAGACACCTACGTTGTCTCAATTTACAGATACAACTGTTTTTGCAACATTGTTTCAAAGTCAGTTTTAAAGGACATGCACGTTGTATCAATGTCTTGTGCCTGCTAGGTTATTTACATGCTGAATGCAAGACTCTGTGCTAAAGTTTAGTTCTTCTGTTTAACAAGTTTAAAACATGGCGCAAACGCGTGGCATCATTAACTGTCACAAACATTGTCATGGCTCAATTTGCCTTAATTTTTTTATGTTAATGTATTATTATTTAATATATATTATTGTTTTAGTTGCTTAAAGGCCTACTGAAATGATTTTTTTTTATTTAAACGGGGATAGGAGATCCATTCTATGTGTCATACTTGATCATTTCACGATATTGCCATATTTTTGCTGAAAGGATTTAGTAGAGAACATCGACGATGAAGTTCGCAACTTTTGGTCGCTGATAAAAAAAAGCCTTGCCTGTAGCGGAAGTAGCGTGACGTCACAAGTTGAAAGTCTCCTCACATTTCCCCATTGTTTACACCAGCAGCGAGAGCCATTGGGACCGAGAAAGCGACGATTACCCCATTAATTTGAGCCAGGATGAAAGATTGGTGGATGAGGAACGTGAGAGTGAAGTATTAGAGTGCAGTGCAGGACGCATCTTTTTTCGCTCTGACCGTAACTTAGGTACAAGGGCTCATTGGATTCCACACTCTCTCCTTTTTCTATTGTGGATCACGGATTTGTATTTTAAATCATCTCGGATACTATATCCTCTTGAAAATGAGAGTCGAGAACGCAAAATGGACATTCACAGTGACTATTATCTCCACGACAATACATCGGTGAAGCACTTTAGCTACGGAGCTAACGTGATAGCATCGGGCTTAACTGCAGATAGAAACAAAATAAATAAACCCCTGACTGGAAGGATAGACAGAATATCAACAATACTACCAAACTCTGGACCTGTAACTACACGGTTAATGCTGTACCGCCTGACGAAGCCTAGCAATGCTGTTGCTAACGACGCCATTGAAGATAACTTAGCTACGGGACCTCGATAGAGCTATGCTAATAACATTAGCTCTCCACCTACGCCAGCTCTCATCTGCTCATCAACACCAGTGCTCACCTGCGTTCCAGCGATCGCCGGCGCGACGAAGGACTTCACCCGATCATCGATGCGGTCGGCGGCTAGCATCGGATAGCGCGTCTGCTATCCAACTCAAAGTCCTCCTGGTTGTGTTGCTGTAGCCAGACGCTAATACACCGATCGCACCTACAGCTTTCTTCTTTGCAGTCTCCATTGTTCATTAAACAAATTGCATAAAATTCACCAACACAGATGTCCAAAATACTGTGGAATTTAGCGATGAAAAAAGACGATTTAAGCTGGCGACCGACCTATTCCAAAATGTCTGATTCAACTACTGACGTCACGCGCATACGTCATCATACATAGACGTTTTCAACCGGAAGTTTCCCGGGAAATTTAAAATTGCACTTTATAAGTTAACCCGGCCGTATTGGCATGTGTTGCAATGTTAAGATTTCATCATTGATATATAAACTATCAGACTGCGTGGTCGCTAGTAGTGGCTTTCAGTAGGCCTTTAAGAGATATTCCTGGCTCTGAATTTGCTCATTGCTATTTTTATGCTTTTGTGCGTTATTTGTTGCCGTCATCATTAAACGAACAGGTTACTCATCAGTTACTCAGTACTTGAGTAGTTTTTTCACAACATACTTTTTACTTTTACTCAAGTAAATATTTGGGTGACTACTCCTTACTTTTACTTGAGTAATAAATCTCTAAAGTAACAGTACTCTTACTTGAGTACAATTTCTGGCTACTCTACCCACCTCTGGTTTTGAGTAAGCACAAAAATGAATGAGTATTATTTTCGGAGTATTGAAAAGTAATCATGAGCTTATTTTTTCAGCGAAACCTACTTACGAAATCGGCGAACACGAGAGATGAAAGTCGTAGACTACGCACAATTTCTGACTCAAATCTTTTGTCCATTGGACGTGCTCACATGGATCAATTCCATCGGTTTTAGTATTATTTTTTTTGCAGGTAGCGAGTCTTTGAAACAGGGTACAGTTTGTCTCGGTATGGTCACTTGCTTTTTAATTTCTGTACGATCCATTTTGTTGCTCTCTCTCACATTACTGCGGGTTAAGAGTACAGTCATGTAAACAAAAGCTTTGGAAAACAAAAAATGGCTACTGCAGCCTCACAATGCATTGCGAAATCCCGTGGTCTTCAGAGCCTTCCACATGAGACGTGTGCACCTACAGCGATGTTACATCATCTCTAGTGAGAGTCTTCTGCCCTGAAGGGTTTTATCGTCATAGCGACAAGTCCGCTTTAACACACACACACACACACACACACACACACACACACACACACACACACACACACACACACACACACACACACACACACACACACACGCACACACACACACACACACACACACACACACATTCTTGTATTTGTTACCTTCTTGGGACCTCCGAATAATGCCTCTCTCTTTAGGCCCACCCTTTCTAGATATATAAAGAAGTGTATTTCCAACATTAATAATATATACATACTATGCAAATATAAATAAGTTTGTTGTGAAAAATGAGTTGGAATTTCACAAGAAAAAGGTCACAATTTCACAAGAAAAACTTATAATGTTGGCAGTATTATAATGAAATTCATCATTTTACTCAACGCAAGTCAAAATGTTACAAGAAAAACTGAACATTTGTGCAATGTTATGATAAAAGTTGGAATTTTACTCAATAAGTCGCAATTTTACAAGAAAAGCTCAACATTTTGGCAATTTTATGAAAAGAGTCGTAATTTTACTCGACAAAAGTCACAATTTTATAAGAAAACTTTAAAATTTTGGCAATATTATAATAGTAATCGGAATTTTACTCGGCAAAATGGTGACAATAGTCATCATTTTACTCCAAAAAAGTCACTATTTTACAAGGACAATAAAAAAAATTGGCAATATTGTGATAAAAGTCAGATATTTATATGACAAATGTCACCATTTTGCACTGAAGAGTAGTAATTTTACATGAAAAAGTCATAATTTTACGAGAAAATATTGCAATATTACAGAAACAGAAAGAACACGAGAAATCGTTCCCAATTTTATAAGGAAAAAAGTCAACACATTGTGAGAAAAAGACTGCTTTTAATTCTTTTTTTTGTTTGTAATTGGTTTTTAATCTTCATTATTTACTTCAAGTTATTAGTTATTAGTTATTAGGCCCACCCTTTCTAGATATATAAAGAAGTGTATTTACAACATTAATAATATATACATACTATGCAAATATAAATAAGCTTGCTGTGAAAAATGAGTTGGAATTTCACAAGAAAAAGGTCACAATTTCACAAGAAAAACTTATAATGTTGGCAGTATTATAATAAAAGTCGTCATTTTACTCAACGCAAGTCAAAATGTTACAAGAAAAACTGAACATTTGTGCAATGTTATGATAAAAGTTGGAATTTGACTCAATAAGTCGCAATTTTACAAGAAAAGCTTAACATTTTGGCAATTTAATGAAAAGAGTCGTAATTTTACTCGACAAAAGTCACAATTTTATAAGAAAACTTTAAAATTTTGGCAATATTATAATAGTAATCGGAATATCACTCGGCAAAATGATGACAATAGTCATCATTTTACTCCAAAAAAGTCACTATTTTACAAGGACAATGAAAAAAATTGGCAATATTGTGATAAAAGTCAGATATTTATATGACAAATGTCACTGAAGAGTAGTAATTTTACATGAAAAAGTCATAATTTTACGAGAAAATATTGCAATATTACAGAAACAGAAAGAACACGAGAAATCGTTCCCAATTTTATAAGGAAAAAAAGTCAACACATTGTGAGAAAAAGACTGCTTTTAGTTCTTTTTTTTTGTTTGTAATTGGTTTTTAATCTTCATTATTTACTTCAAGTTATTAGTTATTAGGCCCACCCTTTCTAGATATATAAAGAAGTGTATTTACAACATTAATAATACATACATACTATGCAAATATAAATAAGCTTGTTGTGAAAAATGAGTTGGAATTTCACAAGAAAAAGGTCACAATTTCACAAGAAAAACTTATAATGTTGGCAGTATTATAATAAAAGTCGTCATTTTACTCAACGCAAGTCAAAATGTTACAAGAAAAACTGAACATTTGTGCAATGTTATGATAAAAGTTGGAATTTTACTCAATAAGTCGCAATTTTACAAGAAAAGCTCAACATTTTGGCAATTTTATGAAAAGAGTCGTAATTTTACTCGACAAAAGTCACAATTTTATAAGAAAACTTTAAAATTTTGGCAATATTATAATAGTAATCTGAATTTCACTCGGCAAAATGATGACAATAGTCATCATTTTACTCCAAAAAAGTCACTATTTTACAAGAACAATAAAAAAATTGGCAATATTGTGATAAAAGTCAGATATTTATATGACAAATGTCACTGAAGAGTAGTAATTTTACACGAAAAAGTCATAATTTTACGAGAAAATATTGCAATATTACAGAAACAGAAAGAATATGAGAAATCGTTCCCAATTTTATAAGGAAAAAAGTCAACACATTGTGAGAAAAAGACTGCTTTTAGTTCTTTTTTTTTTGTTTGTAATTGGTTTTTAATCTTCATTATTTACTTCAAGTTATTAGTTATTAGTTATTAGGCCCACCCTTTCTAGATATATAAAGAAGTGTATTTACAACATTAATAATATATACATACTAGGCAAATATAAATAAGCTTGTTGTGAAAAATGAGTTGGAATTTCACAAGAAAAAGGTCACAATTTCACAAGAAAAACTTATAATGTTGGCAGTATTATAATAAAAGTTATCATTTTACTCAACGCAAGTCAAAATGTTACAAGAAAAACTGAACATTTGTGCAATGTTATGATAAAAGTTGGAATTTTACTCAATAAGTCGCAATTTTACAAGAAAAGCTCAACATTTTGGCAATTTTATGAAAAGAGTCGTCATTTTACTCGACAAAAGTCACAATTTTATAAGAAAACTTTAAAATTTTGGCAATATTATAATAGTAATCTGAATTTCACTCGGCAAAATGATGACAATAGTCATCATTTTACTCCAAAAAAGTCACTATTTTACAAGGACAATAAAAAAATTGGCAATATTGTGATAAAAGTCAGATATTTATATGACAAATGTCACTGAAGAGTAGTAATTTTACATGAAAAAGTCATCATTTTACGAGAAAATATTGCAATATTACAGAAACAGAAAGAACACGAGAAATCGTTCCCAATTTTATAAGGAAAAAAGTCAACACATTGTGAGAAAAAGACTGCTTTTAGTTCTTTTTTTTTGTTTGTAATTGGTTTTTAATCTTCATTATTTACTTCAAGTTATTAGTTATTAGTTATTAGGCCCACCCTTTCTAGATATATAAAGAAGTGTATTTACAACATTAATAATATATACATACTATGCAAATATAAATAAGTTTGTTGTGAAAAATGAGTTGGAATTTCACAAGAAAAAGGTCACAATTTCACAAGAAAAACTTATAATGTTGGCAGTATTATAATAAAAGTCGTCATTTTACTGAACGCAAGTCAAAATTTTACAAGAAAAACTGAACATTTGTGCAATGTTATGATAAAAGTTGGAATTTTACTCAATAAGTCGCAATTTTACAAGAAAAGCTTAACATTTTGGCAATTTTATGAAAAGAGTCGTAATTTTACTCGACAAAAGTCACAATTTTATAAGAAAACTTTAAAATTTTGGCAATATTATAATAGTAATCGGAATATCACTCGGCAAAATGATGACAATAGTCATCATTTTACTCCAAAAAAGTCACTATTTTACAAGGACAATAAAAAAATTGGCAATATTGTGATAAAAGTCAGATATTTATATGACAAATGTCACTGAAGAGTAGTAATTTTACATGAAAAAGTCATAATTTTACGAGAAAATATTGCAATATTACAGAAACAGAAAGAATACGAGAAATTGTTCCCAATTTTATAAGGAAAAAAGTCAACACATTGTGAGAAAAAGACTGCTTTTAGTTATTTTTTTTGTTTGTTATTGGTTTTTAATTTTCATTATTTACTTCAAGTTATTAGTTATTAGTTATTAGGCCCACCCTTTCTAGATATATAAAGAAGTGTATTTACAACATTAATAATATATACATACTATGCAAATATAAATAAGCTTGTTGTGAAAAATGAGTTGGAATTTCACAAGAAAAAGGTCACAATTTCACAAGAAAAACTTATAATGTTGGCAGTATTATAATAAAAGTCGTCATTTTACTCAACGCAAGTCAAAATGTTACAAGAAAAACTGAACATTTGTGCAATGTTATGATAAAAGTTGGAATTTTACTCAATAAGTCGCAATTTTACAAGAAAAGCTTAACATTTTGGCAATTTTATGAAAAGAGTCGTCATTTTACTCGACAAAAGTCACAATTTTATAAGAAAACTTTAAAATTTTGGCAATATTATAATAGTAATCGGAATATCACTCGACAAAATGATGACAATAGTCATCATTTTACTCCAAAAAAGTCACTATTTTACAAGGACAAAAAAAATTGGCAATATTGTGATAAAAGTCAGATATTTATATGACAAATGTCACCATTTTGCACTGAAGAGTAGTAATTTTACATGAAAAAGTCATAATTTTACGAGACAATATTGCAATATTACAGAAACAGAAAGAACATGAGAAATCGTTCCCAATTTTATAAGGAAAAAAGTCAACACATTGTGAGAAAAAGACTGCTTTTAGTTCTTTTTTTTTGTTTGTAATTGGTTTTTAATCTTCATTATTTACTTCAAGTTATTAGTTCTTAGGCCCACCCTTTCTAGATATATAAAGAAGTGTATTTACAACATTAATAATATATACATACTATGCAAATATAAATAAGCTTGTTGTGAAAAATGAGTTGGAATTTCACAAGAAAAAGGTCACAATTTCACAAGAAAAACTTATAATGTTGGCAGTATTATAATAAAAGTCATCATTTTACTCAACGCAAGTCAAAATGTTACAAGAAAAACTGAACATTTGTGCAATGTTATGATAAAAGTTGGAATTTTACTCAATAAGTCGCAATTTTACAAGAAAAGCTTAACATTTTGGCAATTTTATGAAAAGAGTCGTCATTTTACTCGACAAAAGTCACAATTTTATAAGAAAACTTTAAAATTTTGGCAATATTATAATAGTAATCGGAATTTCACTCGGCAAAATGATGACGATAGTCATCATTTTACTCCAAAAAAGTCACTATTTTACAAGGACAATAAAACAAATTGGCAATATTGTGATAAAAGTCAGATATTTATATGACAAATGTCACTGAAGAGTAGTAATTTTACATGAAAAAGTCATAATTTTACGAGAAAATATTGCAATATTACAGAAACAGAAAGAATATGAGAAATCGCTCCCAATTTTATAAGGAAAAAAAGTCAACACATTGTGAGAAAAAGACTGCTTTTAGTTCTTTTTTTTGTTTGTAATTGGTTTTTAATCTTCATTATTTACTTCAAGTTATTAGTTCTTAGGCCCACCCTTTCTAGATATATAAAGAAGTGTATTTACAACATTAATAATATATACATACTATGCAAATATAAATAAGCTTGTTGTGAAAAATGAGTTGGAATTTCACAAGAAAAAGGTCACAATTTCACAAGAAAAACTTATAATGTTGGCAGTATTATAATAAAAGTCATCATTTTACTCAACGCAAGTCAAAATGTTACAAGAAAAACTGAACATTTGTGCAATGTTATGATAAAAGTTGGAATTTTACTCAATAAGTCGCAATTTTACAAGAAAAGCTTAACATTTTGGCAATTTTATGAAAAGAGTCGTCATTTTACTCGACAAAAGTCACAATTTTATAAGAAAACTTTAAAATTTTGGCAATATTATAATAGTAATCGGAATTTCACTCGGCAAAATGATGACGATAGTCATCATTTTACTCCAAAAAAGTCACTATTTTACAAGGACAATAAAACAAATTGGCAATATTGTGATAAAAGTCAGATATTTATATGACAAATGTCACTGAAGAGTAGTAATTTTACATGAAAAAATCATAATTTTACGAGAAAATATTGCAATATTACAGAAACAGAAAGAATATGAGAAATCGCTCCCAATTTTATAAGGAAAAAAAGTCAACACATTGTGAGAAAAAGACTGCTTTTAGTTCTTTTTTTTGTTTGTAATTGGTTTTTAATCTTCATTATTTACTTCAAGTTATTAGTTATTAGTTATTAGGCCCACCCTTTCTAGATATATAAAGAAGTGTATTTACAACATTAATAATATATACATACTATGCAAATATAAATAAGCTTGTTGTGAAAAATGAGTTGGAATTTCACAAGAAAAAGGTCACAATTTCACAAGAAAAACTTATAATGTTGGCAGTATTATAATAAAAGTCATCATTTTACTCAACGCAAGTCAAAATGTTACAAGAAAAACTGAACATTTGTGCAATGTTATGATAAAAGTTGGAATTTTACTCAATAAGTCGCAATTTTACAAGAAAAGCTTAACATTTTGGCAATTTTATGAAAAGAGTCGTCATTTTACTCGACAAAAGTCACAATTTTATAAGAAAACTTTAAAATTTTGGCAATATTATAATAGTAATCGGAATTTCACTCGGCAAAATGATGACTATCGTCATCATTTTACTCCAAAAAAGTCACTATTTTACAAGGACAATAAAACAAATTGGCAATATTGTGATAAAAGTCAGATATTTATATGACAAATGTCACTGAAGAGTAGTAATTTTACATGAAAAAGTCATAATTTTACGAGAAAATATTGCAATATTACAGAAACAGAAAGAATATGAGAAATCGCTCCCAATTTTATAAGGAAAAAAAGTCAACACATTGTGAGAAAAAAACTGCTTTTAGTTTTTTTTTTTTGTTTGTAATTGGTTTTTAATCTTCATTATTTACTTCAAGTTATTACAGTCTGTCGCTATATACATACTTATTTATTTATTGTATTAATTTTGGCCAAAGGGGGCGCATTTCAATTTCTTACACACACTTATTACATATGTTGGCCAAAGGGGAGCACTTCAAATCTTTACACACACTTGTTATTTCATATGTTGACCAGAGGGGAGCACTTTTAAAAGCAACACACAGTCAATGTGAAAAATCCCTCCTTTTTGGGACCACCTTCAAGGTAAAAAAAAATTTTCAATGTAAAAATTTTTTTTCAAGGTTAAAAATGATTTTCAAGGTAAAAAATGATTTTCAAGGTAAAAAAAATTTTCAAGGTAAAAAAAATTTTTCAAGGTAAAATTTTTTTTTCAAGGTAAAAATGATTTTCAAAGTAAAAAATTATTTTTAAGGTAAAAATGATTTTCAAAGTAAAAAATGATTTTTAAGGTGAAAAAAAAATTTCAAGGTAACATTTTTTTTTCAAGGTTAAAAATGATTTTCAAGGTAAAAAATGATTTTCAAGGTAAAAATTTTTTTTCAAGGTAACTTTTTTTTCAAGGTAAAAAATGATTTTCAAGGTAAAAAAAATTTTCAAGTTAAAAATTTTTTTTCAAGGTAAAATTTTTTTTTCAAGGTAAAAAATGATTTTCAAGGTAAAAAATGATTTTCAAGGTAAAAAAAAATTAAAAAGTAAAAATTTTTTTCAAGGTAAAAAATGGTTTTCAAGGTAAAAAAAAAATTTCAAAGTAAAATTTTTTTTTCAAGGTTAAAAATGATTTTCAAGGTAAAAAATGATTTTCAAGGTAAAAAAAATTTTCAAGGTAAAAAAAATTTTTCAAGGTAAAATTTTTTTCAAGGTAAAAATGATTTTCAAAGTAAAAAATTATTTTTAAGGTAAAAAAAAAATTTCAAGGTAACATTTTTTTTTCAAGGTTAAAAATGATTTTCAAGGTAAAAAAGGATTTTCAAGGTAAACATTTTTTTTCAAGGTAACATTTTTTTTTCAAGGTAAAAAATTCAAGTTAAAAAATTTTTTTCAAGGTAAATTTTTTTTTTCAAGGTAAAAAATGATTTTCAAGGTAAAAAAATATTTTTTCAAGGTAACATTTTTTTTTCAAGGTAAAAAATTCTTTTCAAGGTAAAAAAAATTTTCAAGTTAAAAATTTTTTTTCAAGGTAAAATTTTTTTTTCAAGGTAAAAAATTATTTTCAAGGTAAAAATTATTTTCAAGGTAAAAAAAAATTTCAAAGTAAAATTTTTTTTTCAAGGTAAAAAATGATTTTCAAGTTTAAAAAAAAATTTCAAAGTAAATTTTTTTTTTCAAGGTTAAAAATGATTTTCAAGGTAAAAAATGATTTTCAAAGTAAAAAATTTTTTTCAAGGTAACATTTTTTTTTCAAGGTAAAAAATGATTTTCAAGGTAAAGAAAAATTTTCAAGGTAACATTTTTTTTTCAAGGTAAAAAATGATTTTCAAGGTAAAAAATGATTTTGACCAGCAGGGGTGCAAATGTCTATTAGATGCAATGTTATTGGGACCATGATTTATGTCATCACTTGTTCACACCTCCTCATATGGAAGATACTTTTCCTTCTTCATGTCTCAAGAAGGGTAGAAATACAAGAACACACGCACACAAATACACACAAATACACACACACACACACACACACACACACACACACACACACACACACACACACACACACACACACACACACACACACACACACACACACAACCAACATCCTCCAGGTGAACAGGGAGCCCATTAGTCTGCTTTGCTGGGTGGAACCTTGACAAACCAAAGTGGCGGCTTTACCTCAGGCGTCATGCAGCTAACGGCCTCTAGGTCGTATCCGGCGGTGAGGAAGTGAGTGGTGTAGAACTGCAGCTGGAACTCAAGCAGCCACGCCACGACTGCCTGCTTCTAGAACATAGAACACAACATGCTACTGCCTGCTTCTAGAACATAGAACACACCATGCTACTGCCTGCTTCTACAAACCCCAAAACCAGTCACCTTGTGTAAAAGGTAAATAAAAAGAGAATACAACAAATCCTTTTCAACTTATATTCAATTGAATAGACTGCAAAGACAAGATATTTCATGTTCACACTGAGAAACTTTCTTCTTTTTTGCAAATAATCATGAACTTAGAATTGAATGGCAGCAACACATGGCATAAAAAGGCATTTTTACCAGTGTGTTACATGGCCTTTCCTTTTAACAACACTCAGTAAAGGTTTGGGAACTGAGGAGACACATTTTTGAAGTGGAATTCCTTCCCATTCTTGCTTGATGTACAGCTTAAGTTGTTCAACAGTCTCCCTTCTCATATTTTAGCCTTCACACATTTTCAATGTCTGGATTACAGGCAGGCCAGTCTAGTACCCACACTCTTTTACTATGCTGTTGTAACACGTGGATTGGCATTGTCTTGCTGAAATAAGCAGGGGCGTCCATGATAACGTTGCTTGGATGGCAACATATGTTGCTCCAAAAGCTGTATGTACCTTTCAGCATTAATGGTGCCTTCACAGATGTGTGAGTTACCCATGTCTTGGCCACTAATACACCCCCATACCATCACACATGCTGCCTTTTACACTTTCACCCTAGAACAGTCCGGATGGTTCTTTTCCTCTTTGAGGACACGACGTCCACAGTTTCCAAAAACATGAAATGTGGACTCGTCAGACCACAGAACACTTTTCCACTTCGCATCAGTCCATCTTAGATGAGCTCGGGCCCAGCGAAGCGTTTCTGGGTGTTGTTGATAAATGGCTTTGGCTTTGCATAGTAGAGTTTTAACTTGCACTTACAGATGTAGCGACCAAGTGTAGTTACTGACAGTGGTTTTCTGAAGTGTTCCTGAGCCCATGTGGTGATATCCTTTACACACTGATGTGGCTTTTTGATGCAGTAGCGCCTGAGGGATCCAAGGTGCGTAATATCGTGGCTTACGTGCAGTGATTTCTCCAGATTCTCTGAACCTTTTGATGATATTACGGAGCGTAGATGGTGAAATCCCTAAATTCCTTGTTGAGAAATGTTGTTCTTAAACAATTTGCTCAGGCATTTGTTGACAAAGTGGTGACCCTCGCCCCCGTCCTTGTTTGTGAACGACTGAGCATTTCATGGAAGCCGCTTTTATACCCAATCATGGCACCCACCTGTTCCCGATTAGCCCGTTCACCTGTGGGATGTTCCAAATAAGAGCATTCCTCAACTTTCTCACTCTTTTTTGCCACTTGTGCCAGCTTTTTTGAAACATGTCGCAGGCATCAAATTCCAAATGAGCTAATATTTGCAAAAAAAGAAGAAAGTTTTTCAGTGTGAACATGAAATATCTTGTCTTTGCAGTCTATTCAATTGAATATAAGTTGAAAAGGATTTGTTGTATTCTCTTTTTATTTACCATTTACACAACGTGATTGTCATGTCTGTGTGATCAGGTTTTATTTTTGGACTTTTTGTGCACTTTTGTTTTGTTTTGTCACCATAGTTACCCATTAGTTTCACCTGTCATGTCACGCACCTGTTTTGAGTCACGCACCTGTTGTTAATCGTGTCCATAAGTATTTAAGTTCATTCATTTTCTGTTGTTCGTCCTGACGACCTCACACCACATTTATGCTCTGTCCATTTTTTCATGTCCATGTTCACGCTGCTCCTTTTTTGTCCATGCCAAGTAAGTTTTCTTTATTCAAGCCATAGTTTGTAGTGATGGGTTGATGAGGCGTCATGAAGCGTTTCGACACATTGCAAAACTGTATTGATACTGTGCCGATACTGTGTCATTAAATACTGACATCTGCTGGACATTAAAAATCCCTACAGGCAACCTATGGACCGACTCAACTGACACTGATTTGATGCCCTAGTACAGGGGTCAACAACCTTTTTGAAACCAAAAACTACTTCTTGGGTACTGATTAATGCGAAGGGCTACCAGTTTGATACACACTTAAATAAATAAATATATTGTCATTTGTAAGTTACACGTAAGTGTGATTTAAACAAGAATAGCTAAATAAATACATTTATATATATAAAAAAATGGGTATTTCTGTCTGTCATTCCGTCATACATTTTTTTTTTCCTTTTACGGAAGGTTTTTTGTAGAGAATAAATGATGAAAAAAAACACTTAATTGAACGGTTTAAAAGAGGAGAAAACACGAAAAAAATTAAAATAAAATTTTGAAACATAGTTTATCTTCAATTTCGACTCTTTAAAATTCAAAATTCAACCAACAAGAGAAGAGAAAAACTAGCTAATTTGAATCTTTTTGAAAAAATTAAAAAAAGAATTTATGGAACATCATTAGTAATTTTTCCTGATTAAGATACATTTTAGAATTTTGATGACATGTTTTAAATTGGTTAAAATCCAATCTGCACTTTGTTAGAATATTTAACAAATTGGACCAAGCTATATTTCTAACAAAGACAAATCAGTATTTCTTCTAGATTTTCCAGAACAAAAATTTTAAAAGAAATTCAAAATACTTTGAAATAAGATTTAAATTTGATTCTACAGATTTTCTAGATTTGCCAGAATATTTTTTTTTAATTTTAATCATAGTAAGTTTGAAGAAATATTTCACAAATATTCTTTGTCAAAAAAACAGAAGCTAAAATATTTATTATTATTTACAATAATAAAAAAAATAATTACTTGAACATTGATTTAAATTGTCAGGAAAGAAGAGGAAGAAATTTAAAAGGTAAAAAAAAATATTTGTTTAAAAATCCTAAAATAATTTTTAAGGTTGTATTTTTTCTCTAAAATTGTATTTCTAAAAGTAATAAGAAGCAAAGTAGAAAATAAATGAATTTATTTAAACAAGTGAAGACCCATCCATCCATCCATTTTCTACCACTTATTCCAAGTGAAGACCAAGTCTTTAAAATATTTTCTTGGATTTTCAAATTCTATTTGAGTTTTGTCTCTTTTAGAATTAAAAATGTCGAGCAAAGCGAGACCAGCTTGCTAGTAAATAAATACAATTTAAAAAATAGAGGCAGCTCACTGGTAAGTGCTGCTCTTTGAGCTATTTTTAGAACAGGCCAGCGGGCGACTGATCTGGTCCTTACGGGCTACCTGGTGACCGCGGGCACCGCGTTGGTGACCCCTGCCCTAGTATATACAATAATATAAACCAAGTCATTGTATTTCATTTAGGATTATTTCATATCTTCATTTAAATAAAAATATATTTTTATCTTTTTTAGATACAGTCAATAAATAATGTGAACATGTATCATAACATGGAAATCTAAGAGAACGTGTTGTGGATGATTGTGGACTGGGAATTTTTTTAATTTTATTTTTTTACACATTATTATTAAAAAAAAAAAAAAAAAAAGTTTTTCCGACGTATTACATTTTAGACGATTTCTCTTAGTTATTATTTCTCCGGCTGTAGAAAAGAGCCGCTCACAGGGCACAGAGGAGGCGACACAGTTGGCATATCGGTCACGTGACCAAAACAGCTCATGATCGGTCACGTGACTTTCTAAAAGCGGTACGCGCACCGACACAGGGTTTTGCTCTATGAGCTCGACGCATGCGCCGATGCATCGGTGTTGCCGGACCCATCACTAATAGTTTGCAAGTTTTGTTTAATTGTTCATAGTTTATTCTCCGCCACTGTGCGCGCTTTTTGTTTGATCCTTTTTTTTGTATTTATAGTTAATAAATAAATCATGTACCTTCATTCCCGTCTCGCCCGTGCCAACTTTCCGTTGCATCCCGGAAAAGCAAACACCCAAGATCAAGTCCTGACAGTGATAACTTTACTGCTTTTAGATTTTTGTATGTTTCAGAGAGCAAAAAAAAAAAAAAAAAAGGCTCCCAAAAGAGTCTGCATGATTTGCTCTCATTGCATTTGCAATTAGGGGGAACCTTTAAATAGCTTTGGGCACACATGGTGAATGAGGTCCACGGCCGTCTGAGATAGTTCCATCATTTACCGCTCCCTGCTCCATATATCGGGAGTTGGACGTAAATGAGCAAATTCCCTTTTATTTTCTGTGCACTGTTTCTTCTCATCGACAAGACTATTTCCATGACTAACACCCTTGTCAACACAACACATCTCTTTGTATTGTGTTGTCAGGGTTTTGACAAAAGGGGCATAAAACATCAAAATATATCGACAGGTAGACCTGAAGTTGTGCTAGAGATGTGAGCGTTGAATAAAAAAAATAAATTCTGTAAAAATAATTTTTTATTTTTTATTTTGATGACGCCCTTCTGGGGCCCCAGTACAAAACTTAAGGAGAACCCGAAAGGTTAAAAAAAAAAATATGAAAATGGCCGCCGCATGGTTTGATTTTTCAGTGTGCGGCCCTCGGTGGAAAAAGTTTGGACACCCCTGGACTGGAGCGTAGCTAGATGACCATTACTTAAGACTTTAGACAAAATGACATCCAAAAAACTCACTTTCACATCGTCCTCTTCTGCCTTCCGCTCAAAGGGCCGCTGCTCAGGAACACTGCAGGTGGAATGGCCTGGAAGTGTCCAGGTGAGGAGGGAAATGAACAAGACAAATGACAAAATATAAGTTGAGGGCATACTTTAGGACAGTGGTCACCAACCTTTAGCCCTAGACCCCTGCTCTCAGACAAATACCTAAGCAAGCGTCAACTATATATACACATATACACATATATATATATATATATATATATATATATATATATATATATATATATATATATATATATATATATATACATATATACATATAAATACATATATATATATACTGTATATATATATATATTTTTTTTTTTTGTATGTATGTATATATATATGTTAGAGATGCGCGGATAGGCAATTATTTCATCCGCAACCGCATCAGAAAGTCATCAACCATCCGTCATCCACCCGATGTAACATTTGATCAGAACCGCACCCGCCCGCACCCGCCCGTTGTTATACAGGTAAAAGCCAGTAAATTAGAATATTTTGAAAAACTTGATTTATTTCAGTAATTGCATTCAAAAGGTGTAACTTGTACATTATATTTATTCATTGCACACAGACTGATGCATTCAAATGTTTATTTCATTTAATTTTGATGATTTGAAGTGGCAACAAATGAAAATCCAAAATTCCGTGTGTCACAAAATTAGAATATTACTTAAGGCTAATACAAAAAAGGGATTTTTAGAAATGTTGGCCAACTGAAAAGTATGAAAATGAAAAATATGAGCATGTACAATACTCAATACTTGGTTGGAGCTCCTTTTGCCTCAATTACTGCGTTAATGCGGCGTGGCATGGAGTCGATGAGTTTCTGGCACTGCTCAGGTGTTATGAGAGCCCAGGTTGCTCTGATAGTGGCCTTCAACTCTTCTGCGTTTTTGGGTCTGGCATTCTGCATCTTCCTTTTCACAATACCCCACAGATTTTCTATGGGGCTAAGGTCAGGGGAGTTGGCGGGCCAATTTAGAACAGAAATACCATGGTCCGTAAACCAGGCACGGGTAGATTTTGCGCTGTGTGCAGGCGCCAAGTCCTGTTGGAACTTGAAATCTCCATCTCCATAGAGCAGGTCAGCAGCAGGAAGCATGAAGTGCTCTAAAACTTGCTGGTAGACGGCTGCGTTGACCCTGGATCTCAGGAAACAGAGTGGACCGACACCAGCAGATGACATGGCACCCCAAACCATCACCCAACCATGCAAATTTTGCATTTCCTTTGGAAATCGAGGTCCCAGAGTCTGGAGGAAGACAGGAGAGGCACAGGATCCACGTTGCCTGAAGTCTAGTGTAAAGTTTCCACCATCAGTGATGGTTTGGGGTGCCATCACTGATGGATCCACGTCTCTCCTCAATTGAGCCAAATGTAATTCCTTGCTTCTTGTCTTGTTTAATAGATGTCATCAGTGTTTGAACCTGACATCTTCCAACCTTATTGAAAATAAGATATTCTTCATCTCAGTATGTTAATAATGACTGACTTAATTATATATTACAAAACTGTTGTATTACTCATTCACGGATGTCATTTTACTATAAGAAAAAGTCAGTAAATGAATGTATATATTTGTAAACGCTCTGAAGTGGGAAAGGGGTAGGATTAAATAAGCTTTGCTTCTTCCTACTCCTTTTCGGACGTGATGTAAAGTGAAATGATGTGAAATTGTGTGATGTATTATGCTTGTAAGTGTTCATGTTCCAAATAAACTGAAGAAAGAAATAAATAAATCCCAATAGACAGTCATTAAAGAGCCAAATAACAACAAATCAATGTGAAACTATTTGAGAATGTCTCATATTTGTGCAAAAAAAAAAACCAAGTCAAAACATTTTGACCAGTGAATCACAACCGACACTTGAGTTGGGATTCAAACTAAACTTGAAAGAAAAGGACAAAGTGAAAGTGTAGCTGCGTGAGAGTTGTGCTCTTACCGGCTGATTGCTCAATGGACTGCGACTGCTCCAGGAGATGTTCCTTGGCTTTCACCGACTGGGACAGGACTGTGGCCAGGAGCTGCACAGGAGACCAACAAACTCACTTAAAAGGTTCTGTCATGTGCGACGCTCCTACAGCACAGTCAAGGGATTAGGAATACATGATAGGAGATAGTCTGCAATTGTAACTTCAACTTAGTGGCACTACACAAATGGACCTGACTGGAGGGAACAAAAATGTCACTCAAAAAAGGCAAGCATTGTAGTCTTTTAGCAGGGGTGTCCAAAGTGTGGCCCCGGGGGGGCATTTGACACACGCAGGTATTTTTTTAGCGGCTTATTCCTAAAAATACTATTAAAAATTAAAGCTGCAAGCAGTGTTGGTCGGGCCCGCGTATTTGGCAGGTGCTAGTCCCAAGTGTCCCAATACTTTTGTCAACTTTTAGTCTGAAGTGTCCCAAGACTTTTGTGTAGTGTACCTACCTTGTCTGCATTGTGTGGGCACGTTGGTGCTTCCTGCTTTTAAGCAGCCATCTTAAAAAAACAGCAGCGCAGCAGCATCAGCGCAGTGGGTCTTTGAAGGGTCATAAAATCAAAACCGGAGCAGGTATTAAAAATCCCATCTATACTTTTAATCACAAGGGTTTTATCTCTCACCTGTGTTAGTTTGAAGGCGAAACGACAAACGCGCTCAGAAGAGATAGATTTTGAAGAAAGGTGACCGATTTTTACAAAAAATTTGTTTTGAAGGGGGAATAGCAAACTTCCTGTAGATTTTAGCTGGGGGTTGTCAATTTATGAAATGTAGGTCTAAGTGAGACCTACATAGAGGTTTTTGTTTCATCTCTCTCCGACCTTCCCAGTGGGAGTTACAGGCAGTTTTGTCAGATTTTTTATCCGAGGAGCAGTTTTTTGTGCATTTTATTAAAAAATTGCTGTAGAGCACAATTTTTAGATTTGGGGTTAGGTTTTTCCATTAGATCCCAGTTTTAGCCAGTCCTGATGTGTGTGTTCAGTTCGGTGAGTTTTGAAGCATGTTAAGGGGGTCAAATTACAGCGCAAAGAGGCAAAAGTGACTGTTTTTAGTACTTTTTTGTCTTGAAGGGGGAATTGCCAACTTCCTGTTGATTTTAGCCCGAGTATGTACAATTATGAGAACTAGGTCTAAGTCAGACCTACATAGAGGATTTTGTTTCATGTTTTTCCGACCTTCCTAGTGGGAGTTACAGGCAGTCTAGTTTTTTTTTTCCTAGGGGGCGCTAGAGCGCAATTTTGATTTTTGCAGTTTTTTGTTTTTTTTATTAAAAGACAATTTTCGCAGGTCCTGATGTGTGGGTCAAATATGGTGAGTTTTGAAGCATGTTAAGTGGGTCAAATTAGTGCTCAAAGAGGCGGCGGAAGAAGAAAGAAAGAAAGAAAGAAAGAATAATAAAACCTTACAAATTCAATAGGTCCTTATGTCCCATTGCAGGCCCTAAAAACATATAAAAAGTGGAATAAAAGAGCAAACAAGGGAAAAGTAACGGGAATAAGTTACAATATTGACTCTAGTGACACAAAGCTGCCATGAAGGATGTTTTTAGGGCCCACATGGCCCATTGTATAAGGACTCCCAAAGGGAGTCCTTATACAATGGGACATAAGGACCTATTGAATTTCTAAGGTTTTATTATTCTTTTTTCTTTATTCTTCCGCCGCCACATTAAACTGTAATTCGACCCACTTAACATGCTTCAAAACTCACCATATTTGACCCACACATAAGGACCTGCGAAAATTGCCTTTTTAAAAAAAACAAACCGAACCACAAAACTCAACATTGCGCTCTAGCGCCCCCTAGGAAAAAAAAAAACTAGACTGCCTGTAACTCCCACTAGGAAGGTCGGAGAGACATGAAACAAAAACCTCTATGTAGGTCTGACTTAGACCTACATTTCATAATAGTACATTCTCGGGCTAAAATCAACAGGAAGTTGGCAATTCCCCCTTCAAGACAAAAAAGTACAAAAAACAGTCACTTTTGCCTCTTTGAGCTGTAATTTAACCCCCTTAACATGCTTCAAACCTCACCAAACTGAACGCACACATCAGGACTAGCAGAAATTGCCTAACCTCAAATCTCAAAAATGCGCTCTACCGCAATTTTTGAATAAAACACAGAAAAAACTGCTCCTCGGAAGAAAAAAATGACAAAACTGCCTGTAACTCCCACTGGGAAAGTCGGAGAGACATGAAACAAAAACCTCTATGTAGGTCTCACTTAGACCTACATTTCATAAATTGACAACCCCCAGCAAAAATCAACAGGAAGTTTGCTATTCCCCCTTCAAAACAAATTTTTTGTAAAAACCGGTCACCTTCCTTCAAAAACGATCTCCTCTGAGCGCGTTTGTCGTTTCGCCTTCAAACTAACACAGGACAGAGATTGAACCCTTGTGATTACAATGACAGAAGCGCTTTTTTTCTAACTGCTCCGGTTTTGATTTTATGACCCTTCAAAGACCCGCTGCGCTGATGCTGCTGCGCTGCTGTTTTTTTAAGACGGCTGCTTAAAAGCAGGAAGCACCAACGTGCCCACACAATGCAGACAAGGTAGGTACACTAGACAAAAGTCTTGGGACACTTCAGACTAAAAGTAGACAAAAGTATTGGGACACTTATGATTATCGCTGGACAAAAGTATTGGGACATTTAGGACTAGCACCTGCCAAATACGCGGGCCCGACCAATGCTGCTTGCAGCTTTAATTTTTCTTTAAAACTGTCATTGCTCATAAAATAATAATGAATTAAAATCAATTAATTATTGACATATTCAAGGTGTCAATTACTTCACTTCAAAAAATCCACTTTGACATATTTTATAGGGAAAATATTGCATATTTTGTGTGTTTGCCATATAAAAAACTAACTTTCCTTTGACAAAAAGGACATAAAACAAAAAAAAAACATTAAAAACATAACTATGTGTTTAAAAGTGCACCCTCAGCAACAAGCATTGTAGTCTTTTAGCAGGGGTGTCCAAAGTGTGGCCCGGGGGGACATTTGCCACACACAGGTATTTTTTTTAGCGGCCCATTCCTAAAAATACTATTAAAAAAAACATATAAAAAGTGGAATAAAAGAGCAAACAAGTGAAAAGTAATGAGAAAAAGTTACAATATTGACTCTAGTGACACAAAGCTGCCATGCAGGCTGTTTTTTTTCTTTAAAACTGTCATTGCTCATAAAATAATAATGAATTAAAATCAATTAATTATTGACATATTCAAGGTGTCAATTACTTCACCTCAAAAAATCCACTTTGACATATTTTATAGGGAAAATATTGCATATTTTGTGTGTTTGCCATATAAAAAACTAACTTTCCTTTGACAAAAAGGACATAAAACAAAAAAAAAACATTAAAAACATAAGAACTTAGTGTAAGTAAAAAAAAGTGTAAGTCAAAAAGTGCACCCTCAGCAACAAGCATTGTAGTCTTTTAGCAGGGGTGTCCAAAGTGTGGCCTGGGGGGACATTTGACACACGCAGGTATTTTTTTAGCGGCCCATTCCTAAAAATACTATATAATAAAACATATAAAAAGAAACATACACAAGTGTTGATTCTAATAACACAAAGCTGCCATAAAGGCTGTTTTATTCTTTAAACCTTGCATTGCTCCACAAATAATAATGAATCAAAAATCAATGTTGACCTATTTAGGGATCCAATTACTTCACATCAAACATTTCATTTTTGAATATTTTTTTGTGTAAAAAATAATGCCTATTTTGTGTGTTTGCTATTAAAAAATCAAAGTTTACTTTGAAAAAAGGGCATAAAACAAACAGTGAAAAAACAATAAAAACTTTTTGGATTAAGGTTACTAATAAGCAATAATTCTGAGGTTATTGAGGGAAAACTCCTAGTTAATGGCTTACTGCTTGTATAATAAGGCCATGCAAAAATAAGGCATTAATAAGTACTTAATAATGACTAATTAAGAGCCAATATGTTACTAATTTGCATTTTCATAATCAACTAATTAATGGTGAATATGTTCCCCATACTAAAGTATTACCCATATAAGGGTTATTATGGTTACTAATAAGCAATAATTCTGAGGTTATTGAGGCAAGACTCTTAGTTAATGGCTTACTGCTTGTATAATAAGGCCATGCAAAATAAGGCATTAATAAGTACTTAATAATGACTAATTAAGAGCCAATATGTTACTAATTTGCATGTTAATAATCAACTAATTAATGGTGAATATGTTCCCCATACTAAAGTGTTACCCTTATATCTTCCCCTTGTGTCCAAATAACTCTAAATTAAGTATTTGTTGGATTAATTAGCAACTAATTAATGGTGAATATGTTCCCCATACTAAAGTGTTACCCATATAAGGGTTATTATGGTTACTAATAAGCAATAATTCTGAGGTTATCGAGGGAAGACTCTTAGTTAATGGCTTACTGCTTGTATAATAAGGCCATGCAGAATAAGTCATTAATAAGTACTTAATAATGACTAATTAAGAGCCAATATGTTACTAATTTGCATGTTAATAAACAACTAATTAATGGTGAATATGTTCCCCATACTAAAGTGTTCCCAATGATAAATATGAATGATCCCCTCCACTTGGCCCCTGATTTAAAACAATGTCTATTTTGCGTTGTTTGTCATGATGAAAAATAACAAAATGCTTTTGATTTTTACCTTGACGCCTTCAGCCTGTGCGTTGAGACCCGGCGCGTTCAGGCCGTGCGTGTTGACCCCGGGCGTGGACGCCGGGTGCGGACTGGGCGCAGGTGTGGTCAGAACATGCGTGTTACCTGAGCCCTGCAGGCTGCTGGACGAGCGCACGCTGCCCAGGCTGCCCACGCTGCCGCTGCGCTCGCCGCCTGCAGACACACACACACCTCCTCAGGACTGCACTTTCACTTTCATTTTCACTTTCACTTTACCTGCCAGCGGCTTGCGCAGCACCCAGATGTCCTCGCTGGTGCTCTGCTGGCCCAAAGTGGGAGAACCTTGTGGACTCAAGTCTGCGGCGCGAGAACCTGTCACACATGCCAGAAGACACACTACACCTTAGTGGGCATGGGGGGGCAGGGGTGGGGTCCACAGTGCGGCCCGGGGGCCATTTGTGGCCCGCAGCTCCTTCTTTAATCGCACGTCTAAGAAGACCATTACGAAAAAAAACAAACATATAAAAGTGGAATAAAAGAGCATTGTGTTGACTTATTAGAGTCAAAGATGGCATGCAGCACTCAAAAATATAATAATGAATCAAAATCAGTGTTGTTATGAAATAATGACACATTCAGTTACTTTACATCCAATATTCCACTTTGAATTGTTGTTGTTTTTTTAAGGAAAATATCGCTTTTTTTGAGTTTGCCGTTAAAAAAAAGCAAAGTTTTCTTTGACAAAAAGGCCATAAAACAAACACAAAAAAAACTAAAAAACTTATAATCAACCTGAAGTTGATTTAGAGACTTAAGTGTTACAAGTAAAAGAAAATAATACTTTTAACACTTTTATGAGTGGGTCCCTTTTGGATCCTCAATCATTTTAGTGTGACTTTTTTTTTTGGATGTTTCACTGCAATGTTATGATTTTTTTTTTTACTTATTTAAGATTCCAATTAATTCACATCAAATATTCCACTTTGACATATATTGCATATTTTGTTTTTCTTGCTGTAAAAAACAGGCTTTTCTTTGACAAAAAGGCCATAAAACAAACATTAAAAAAAAATAAAAAAATACTTATAATCAACCTGAAGTTGATTTAGAGACTTAAGTGTTACAAGTAAAAGAAAATAATACTTTTAACACTTTTATGAGTGGGTCCCTTTTGGATCCTCAATCATTTTAGTGTCACTTTTTTTTTGTGGATGTTTCACTGCAATGTTATGAATTTTTTTTTACTTATTTAAGATTCCAATTAATTCACATCAAATATTCCACTTTGACATATATTGCATATTTTGTTTTTCTTGCTGTAAAAAACAGGCTTTTCTTTGACAAAAAGGCCATAAAACAAACATTAAAAAAAAATAAAAAAATACTTATAATCAACCTGAAGTTGATTTAGAGACTTAAGTGTTATAAGTAAAAGAAAATAATACTTTTAACACTTTTATGAGTGGGTCCCTTTTGGATCCTCAATCATTTTAGTGTCACTTAAAAACATTTTTTTTTAACTTTCACTGCTCAACAATGTTATGAATTTTGGACTTATTTAAGATTCCAATTAATTCACATCAAATATTCCACTTTGACATTTTTTGGCGGGGGAAATTTTGCATATTTTGTTTTTCTTGCTGTAAAAAACAGGCTTTTCTTTGACAAAAAGGCCATAAAACAAACATTAAAAAAAAAAAAAAAAAATACTTATAATCAACCTGAAGTTGATTTACAGACTTAAGTGTTACAAGTAAAAGAAAATAATACTTTTAACACTTTTATGAGTGGGTCCCTTTTGGATCCTCAATCATTTTAGTGTGACTTTTTTTTTTTGGATGTTTCACTGCAATGTTATGAATTTTTTTTACTTATTTAAGATTCCAATTAATTCACATCAAATATTCCACTTTGACATTTTTTTGGTGGGGGGAAATATTGCATATTTAGTTTTTCTTGCTGTAAAAAACAGGCTTTTCTTTGACAAAAAGGCCATAAAACAAACATTTAAAAAAAACAAAAAAAATACTTATAATCAACCTGAAGTTGATTTACAGACTTAAGTGTTACAAGTAAAAGAAAATAATACTTTTAACACTTTTATGAGTGGCCTATAGTGGTAATAAATATAGTCAACATAATATTTATGTGTGATTGTGGCCTATAGTGGTGATAAATATAGTCAACATAATATTTATGTTTAATTGTGGCCTATAGTGGGAATAAATATAGTCAACATAATATTTATGTTTGATTGTGGCCTATAGTGGTAATAAATATAGTCAACATAATATTTATGTTTAATTGTGGCCTATAGTGGTAATAAATATAGTCAACATAATATTTATGTTTAATTGTGGCCTATAGTGGTAATAAATATAGTCAACATAATATTTATGTTTAATTGTGGCCTATAGTGGTAATAAATATAGTCAACATAATATTTATGTTTGATTGTGGCCTATAGTGGTAATAAATATAGTCAACATAATATTTATGTTTAATTGTGGCCTATAGTGGTAATAAATATAGTCAACATATTATTTATGTGTGATTGTGGCCTATAGTGGTAATAAATATAGTCAACATAATATTTATGTTTAATTGTGGCCTATAGTGGTAATAAATATAGTCAACATAATATTTATGTTTGATTGTGGCCTAATGTGGTAATAAATATAGTCAACATAATATTTATGTTTAATTGTGGTCTATAGTGGTAATAAAAATAGTCAACATAATATTTATGTTTAATTGTGGCCTATAGTGGTAATACATATGGTCAACATAATATTTATGTTTAATTGTGGCCTATAGTGGTAATAAATATAGTCAACATAATATTTATGTGTGATTGTGGCCTATAGTGGTAATAAATATAGTCAACATAATATTCATGTTTTATTGTGGCCTATAGTGGTAATAAATATAGTCAACATAATATTTATGTTTAATTGTGGCCTATAATGGTAATAAATATAGTCAACATAATATTTATGTTTAATTGTGGCCTATAGTGGTAATAAATATAGTCAACATAATATTTATGTTTAATTGTGGCCTATAGTGGTAATAAATATAGTCAACATATTATTTATGTGTGATTGTGGCCTATAGTGGTAATAAATATAGTCAACATAATATTTATGTTTAATTGTGGCCTATAGTGGGAATAAATATAGTCAACATAATATTTATGTTTATTGTGGCCTATAGTGGTAATAAATATAGTCAACATAATATTTATGTTTAATTGTGGCCTATAGTGGTAATAAATATAGTCAACATAATATTTATGTTTAATTGTGGCCTATAGTGGGAATAAATATAGTCAACATAATATTTATGTTTAATTGTGGCCTATAGTGGGAATAAATATAGTCAACATAATATTTATGTTTAATTGTGGCCTATAGTGGTAATAAATATAGTCAACATAATATTTATGTTTAATTGTGGCCTATAGTGGTAATAAATATAGTCAACATAATATTTATGTTTAATTGTGGCCTATAGTGGTAATAAATATAGTCAACATAATATTTATGTTTAATTGTGGCCTATAGTGGTAATACATATGGTCAACATAATATTTATGTTTAATTGTGGCCTATAGTGGTAATAAATATAGTCAACATAATATTTATGTGTGATTGTGGCCTATAGTGGTAATAAATATAGTCAACATAATATTTATGTTTAATTGTGGCCTATAGTGGTAATAAATATAGTCAACATAATATTTATGTTTAATTGTGGCCTATAGTGGTAATAAATATAGTCAACATAATATTTATGTTTAATTGTGGCCTATAGTGGTAATACATATGGTCAACATAATATTTATGTTTAATTGTGGCCTATAGTGGTAATAAATATAGTCAACATAATATTTATGTGTGATTGTGGCCTATAGTGGTAATAAATATAGTCAACATAATATTTATGTTTAATTGTGGCCTATAGTGGGAATAAATATAGTCAACATAATATTTATGTTTAATTGTGGCCTATAGTGGTAATAAATATAGTCAACATAATATTTATGTTTAATTGTGGCCTATAGTGGGAATAAATATAGTCAACATAATATTTATGTTTAATTGTGGCCTATAGTGGTAATAAATATAGTCAACATAATATTTATGTTTAATTGTGGCCTATAGTGGTAATGAATATAGTCAACATAATATTTATGTGTGATTGTGGCCTATAGTGGTAATAAATATAGTCAACATAATATTTATGTTTAATTGTGGCCTATAGTGGTAATAAATATAGTCAACATAATATTTATGTGTGATAGTGGCCTATAGTGGTAATAAATATAGTCAACATAATATTTATGTTTAATTGTGGCCTATAGTGGGAATAAATATAGTCAACATAATATTTATGTTTAATTGTGGCCTATAGTGGTAATAAATATAGTCAACATAATATTTATGTTTAATTGTGGCCTATAGTGGGAATAAATATAGTCAACATAATATTTATGTTTAATTGTGGCCTATAGTGGTAATAAATATAGTCAACATAATATTTATGTTTAATTGTGGCCTATAGTGGTAATAAATATAGTCAACATAATATTTCTGTTTAATTGTGGCCTATAGTGGTAATAAATATAGTCAACATAATATTTATGTGTGATTGTGGCCTATAGTGGTAATAAATATAGTCAACATAATATTTATGTTTAATTGTGGCCTATAGTGGTAATAAATATAGTCAACATAATATTTATGTTTAATTGTGGCCTATAGTGGTAATAAATATAGTCAACATATTATTTATGTGTGATTGTGGCCTATAGTGGTAATAAATATAGTCAACATAATATTTATGTTTAATTGTGGCCTATAGTGGTAATAAATATAGTCAACATAATATTTATGTTTAATTGTGGCCTATAGTGGTAATAAATATAGTCAACATAATATTTCTGTTTAATTGTGGCCTATAGTGGTAATAAATATAGTCAACATAATATTTATGTGTGATTGTGGCCTATAGTGGTAATAAATATAGTCAACATATTATTTATGTGTGATAGTGGCCTATAGTGGTAATAAATATAGTCAACATAATAGTTATGTTTAATTGTGGCCTATAGTGGTAATAAATATAGTCAACATAATATTTATGTGTGATAGTGGCCTATAGTGGTAATAAATATAGTCAACATAATATTTATGTTTAATTGTGGCCTATAGTGGTAATAAATATAGTCAACATAATATTTATGTGTGATAGTGGCCTATAGTGGTAATAAATATAGTCAACATAATATTTATGTTTAATTGTGGCCTATAGTGGTAATAAATATAGTCAACATAATATTTCTGTTTAATTGTGGCCTATAGTGGTAATAAATATAGTCAACATAATATTTATGTGTGATTGTGGCCTATAGTGGTAATAAATATAGTCAACATATTATTTATGTGTGATAGTGGCCTATAGTGGTAATAAATATAGTCAACATAATAGTTATGTTTAATTGTGGCCTATAGTGGTAATAAATATAGTCAACATAATATTTATGTGTGATAGTGGCCTATAGTGGTAATAAATATAGTCAACATAATATTTATGTTTAATTGTGGCCTATAGTGGTAATAAATATAGTCAACATAATATTTATGTGTGATAGTGGCCTATAGTGGTAATAAATATAGTCAACATAATATTTATGTTTAATTGTGGCCTATAGTGGTAATAAATATAGTCAACATAATATTTATGTTTAATTGTGGCCTATAGTGGTAATAAATATAGTCAACATATTATTTATGTGTGATTGTGGCCTATAGTGGTAATAAATATAGTCAACATAATATTTATGTTTAATTGTGGCCTATAGTGGGAATAAATATAGTCAACATAATATTTATGTTTAATTGTGGCCTATAGTGGTAATAAATATAGTCAACATAATATTTATGTTTAATTGTGGCCTATAGTGGTAATAAATATAGTCAACATAATATTTCTGTTTAATTGTGGCCTATAGTGGTAATAAATATAGTCAACATAATATTTATGTGTGATTGTGGCCTATAGTGGTAATAAATATAGTCAACATAATATTTATGTTTAATTGTGGCCTATAGTGGTAATAAATATAGTCAACATAATATTTATGTTTAATTGTGGCCTATAGTGGTAATAAATATAGTCAACATATTATTTATGTGTGATTGTGGCCCATAGTGGTAATAAATATAGTCAACATAATATTTATGTTTAATTGTGGCCTATAGTGGTAATAAATATAGTCAACATAATATTTATGTGTGATTGTGGCCTATAGTGGTAATAAATATAGTCAACATATTCTTTATGTGTGATAGTGGCCTATAGTGGTAATAAATATAGTCAACATAATATTTATGTTTAATTGTGGCCTATAGTGGTAATAAATATAGTCAACATAATATTTATGTGTGATAGTGGCCTATAGTGGTAATAAATATAGTCAACATAATATTTATGTTTAATTGTGGCCTATAGTGGTAATAAATATAGTCAACATAATATTTATGTGTGATAGTGGCCTATAGTGGTAATAAATATAGTCAACATAATATTTATGTTTAATTGTGGCCTATAGTGGTAATAAATATAGTCAACATAATATTTATGTGTGATTGTGGCCTATAGTGGTAATAAATATAGTCAACATAATATTTATGTTTAATTGTGGCCTATAGTGGGAATAAATATAGTCAACATAATATTTATGTTTAATTGTGGCCTATAGTGGTAATAAATATAGTCAACATAATATTTATGTTTAATTGTGGCCTATAGTGGTAATAAATATAGTCAACATAATATTTCTGTTTAATTGTGGCCTATAGTGGTAATAAATATAGTCAACATAATATTTCTGTTTAATTGTGGCCTATAGTGGTAATAAATATAGTCAACATAATATTTATGTGTGATTGTGGCCTATAGTGGTAATAAATATAGTCAACATAATATTTATGTTTAATTGTGGCCTATAGTGGTAATAAATATAGTCAACATAATATTTATGTTTAATTGTGGCCTATAGTGGTAATAAATATAGTCAACATATTATTTATGTGTGATTGTGGCCTATAGTGGTAATAAATATAGTCAACATAATATTTATGTTTAATTGTGGCCTATAGTGGTAATAAATATAGTCAACATAATATTTCTGTTTAATTGTGGCCTATAGTGGTAATAAATATAGTCAACATAATATTTATGTGTGATTGTGGCCTATAGTGGTAATAAATATAGTCAACATATTATTTATGTGTGATAGTGGCCTATAGTGGTAATAAATATAGTCAACATAATATTTATGTTTAATTGTGGCCTATAGTGGTAATAAATATAGTCAACATAATATTTATGTGTGATAGTGGCCTATAGTGGTAATAAATATAGTCAACATAATATTTATGTTTAATTGTGGCCTATAGTGGTAATAAATATAGTCAACATAATATTTATGTGTGATAGTGGCCTATAGTGGTAATAAATATAGTCAACATAATATTTATGTTTAATTGTGGCCTATAGTGGTAATAAATATAGTCAACATAATATTTATGTGTGATAGTGGCCTATAGTGGTAATAAATATAGTCAACATAATATTTATGTTTAATTGTGGCCTATAGTGGTAATAAATATAGTCAACATAATATTTATGTGTGATAGTGGCCTATAGTGGTAATAAATATAGTCAACATAATATTTATGTTTAATTGTGGCCTATAGTGGTAATAAATATAGTCAACATAATATTCATGTTTTATTGTGGCCTATAGTGGTAATAAATATAGTCAACATATTATTTATGTGTGATAGTGGCCTATAGTGGTAATAAATATAGTCAACATAATATTTATGTTTAATTGTGGCCTATAGTGGTAATAAATATAGTCAACATAATATTTATGTGTGATAGTGGCCTATAGTGGTAATAAATATAGTCAACATAATATTTATGTGTGATTGTGGCTAAAATTTTGTGCTAGCATTTTTGCTAATGTTATCCAATTAAACCTCAAATTAATGGGTTTTGATACTTTGGCGCCATCATGGAAGTGTGCAAACGTCTATTATTTTACCATGCTAATGATAGCATACTAAAGTTTTGTGCTAGCATTTTTGCAAATGTTATTCATTTAAGCTTAATAATCATGGGTTTTCGATACTTCGCGCCATCACAAAAGTATGCTAACGTCTTTCACATTACCATGCTAATGTTAGCATGCTAAAGTTTTGTGCTAGCATTTTTGCTATTTTTTTCCTTTAAACCTAATAATCAATGGCTTTTGATACTTGGCGCTGTCATAGAAGTATGCTAACGTCTTTTATTTTACCGTGCTAATGTTAGCATGCTAAAGTTTTATGCTAGCATTTTTGCTATTTTTTTCCCTTTAAACCTAATAATCAATGGCTTTTGATACTTGGCGCCGTCATAGAAGTATGCTAACGTCTTTTATTTTACCATGCTAATGTTACCATGCTAAAGTTTTGTGCTAGCATTTTTGCTATTTTTTTCCCTTTAAACCTAATAATCAATGGCTTATGATACTTGGCGCCATCATAGAAGTATGCTAACGTCTTTTATTTTACCATGCTAATGTTAGCATGCTAAAGTTTTATGCTAGCATTTTTGCTATTTTTTTCCTTTAAACCTAATAATTAATGGCTTTTGCTACTTGGCTCCACCATAAAAGTATGCTAACGTCTTTTATTTTACCATGCTAATGTTAGCATGCTAAAGTTTTATGCTACCATTTTTGCTATTTTTTTCCTTTAAACCTAATAATTAATGGCTTTTGATACTTGGCTCCACCATAAAAGTATGCTAACGTCTTTTATTTTACCATGCTAATGTTAGCATGCTAAATTTTTATGCTAGCATTTTTGCTATTTTTTTTCCTTTAAACCTAATAATCAATGGCTTTTGATACTTGGCGCCATCATAGAAGTATGCTAACGTCTTTTATTTTACCATGCTAATGTTAGCATGCTAAATTTTTATGCTAGCATTTTTGCTATTTTTTTTCCTTTAAACCTAATAATCAATGGCTTATGATACTTGGCGCCATCATAGAAGTATGCTAACGTCTTTTATTTTACCGTGCTAATGTTAGCATGCTAAAGTTTTGTGCTAGCATTTTTGCTAATTATTTTCCTGTAAACCTAGTAATCAATGGCTTTTGATAGAAGTATGCTCACTTTTCCTATGTTATCATGCTAATATAAGTTTTATGCTAGCTCATTTGAAACACAAATTCATGGTTTTTGAGACATGCCGCCATCTTAGAAGTATGCCAACTCCTAATTTAGCAAGCTAATGTAAGCGTGCTAACATTTATGAGAACATGTTTGCAAATGTTGTTTGTTTGAACATAAAAATAGTATCACAAAGCGTTGGCAAATGCGAACATAAATACTTTGTGGTACAATGAAGTGTTCTGTGATCTTAAAGGTGACTAGAAAGTGTACTACTGTATGTACCTGTCGGACTCTGCTGCTCCTGAGAGGTGGAGAGAGGCGGAGGAGGAGGCGGAGGCGGAGGAGTGGAGAGAGAAGGCGGAGAGATAGGAAGTGGAACGTACCCGAAGGAGGAAAAGCGAGGGAGTGCGTGGGGGTGCGGGGGAGGGGAGGGCAGGTGCAGGGGCAGCACTTTGGACGGAGGGTACGGGTGGTGCCCGTTGACCGAGGTCACGGGACACGGGTTGGGCCTGCGTAACAGCAGGGTGTGGCACCGCCGGGAGGGGGAGTGGCCTGGACGCGAGCCAGGAGAGGGCGGGGGGGAGGGGGTGCAGAAGGGGATGCAAAACAACAACAACAACAACAACAAAATTAAAAGGATCAAAAGAGAATTATTCAGAAGAGAAAATGACACATCCATGTAGCCAATCATGACGCAGCGGCCCAATAAAAACATTTCCTTGTAGACACGCTTTTTATTGGACGCCATGCACAGCAGGCGCCTGCATCACAAGGCTCAGACCCTAGTCATGGGACCAACTAGTAATGGGACCAACTAGTCTTGTGACCAACTAGTCATGGGACCAACTAATCATGTGACCAACTAATCATGTGACCAACTAGTCTCATGACCAACTAGTCATGGGACCAAATAGTCTTGTGACCAACTAGTCATGGAACCAACTAGTCATCTGACCAACTAATCTCGTGACCAACTAGTCTTTAGACCAACTAGGCATGGGACCAACTAGTCACATGACCAACTAGTCATGGGATCAACTAGTATTGTGACCAACTAGTCATGGGACCAACTAGTTATAAGACCAACTAGTCTGGTGACCAACTAGTCATGTGACCAACTAGTAATAAGACCAACTAGTCTTTTGACCAAATAGTCTTGTGACCAACTAGGCATGGGATCAGCTAGTCACGTGACCAACTAATCATGTGACCAACTGGTCATGGGATCAACTAGTATTGTGACCAAATAGTCATGGGACCAACTAGTTATAAGACCAACTAATCTCGTGACCAACTAGTCTTTAGACCAACTAGTCTTTAGACCAACTAGGCATGGGACCAACTAGGCATGGGACCAACTAGTCACATGACCAACTAGTCACATGACCAACTAGTCATGGGACCAACTAGTTATAAGACCAACTAGTCATGGGACCAACTAGTCTCATGACCAACTAGTCATGTGACCAACTAATAACAAGACCAACTAGTCTTTTGACCAACTAGTCTTGTGACCAACTAATCACGTGACCAACTAGTTCTAAGACCAAATAGTTACAAGACCAACTAGTCATGGGGCCAACTAGTCATGGGACCAACTAGTTACAAGACCAACTAGTCATGGGACCAGCTAGTCTTGTGATCAACTAGTCATGGGACCACTAGTCTTGTGACCAACTAGTCTTGTGACCAACTAGTCTTGTGACTAACTAGTCATGGGACTAGTCTTGTGACCAACTAATCACGTGACCAACTAGTCATGGGATCAACTAGTATTGTGACCAACTAGCCATGGGACCAACTAGTTCTAAGACCAACTAGTTACAAGACCAACTAGTCATGGGTCCAACTAGTCATGGGACCAACTAGTCATGGGTCCAACTAGTTATAAGACCAACTAGTTACAAGACCAACTAGTCATGGGGCCAACTAGTCTTGTGACCAACCAGTCATGGGACCAACTAGTCATGGGACCAGCTAGTCTTGTGATCAACTAGTCATGGGACAAAATAGTCTTGTGACCAACTAGTCATGGAACCAACTAGTCATGTGACCAACTAGTCTTGTGACCAACTCCCCAAAATACACAGTGATTGACCAACGCCTCCATTTGCAAACTTTAGGCTGTAGAAAGTTTGAGATGGAGCCAAAAGTGTGTGAGAGTGTGAGTTATGTCTCTGTGCACTTCATTCCTTCTAGTTGTGTCACGCCTGCAGGCAAAAAGCAGGGCAAAGTGTGTCGAGGTGGACTTATATTGGCACGTTTTAATCACCAGGATAATAAGACGCTGGAACAGAACCATCAGAAGTGCACAAACCACAATAAGTAGCATGTTATTTAATACCGAAGCGTTGTCAATCAAAACTGAGTATTATTATCACTGTAAAGGCAGAATCCAAAATATTTTAAAATTCTTAATTTAAAAAAGGGAAAAAAATAAATAAAAAAAAGGCACATTTACTTTTTTTTTTAATTTTATAGAAAAAATTTATGTTTAAAAATTAATACCTAAGGTTATTGAGTAAAAAAATGTAAACATGTTTATATATATATATATATATATATATATATATATATATATATATATATATATATATATATATATATATATATATATATATATGTCTTAATAAGGTTATCCAAAAAATAGTGCTCGATACCGTAGTAGAGCGCAATATATGTATGTGTGGGAAAAAAAATCACAAGACTATTTCATCTCTACAGGCCTGTTTCATGAGGGGGGGTTCCCTCAATCATCAGGAGATTTTAATGGGAGCATTCACATACCATGGTTTATATAGGGCACAGAGTGGGTGGGTACAGGCTGGCGTAGGGGCGTGGTGATTGGCTCATGTGTTACCTAGGAGGTGTTTCCGTCTATGGCGGCATGCTGTTACAATTTCGCTGCGCTTGTTGAGGGATGACAGGTCTGGACGGTAAATAATAAACAGTTTCTCTTTCAAGCATAGGTTGCATCTTTTATTAGCACTATTGTAAGGTGTGCTGGATGCAAGAATTTGCCATGTTATTGAATATTCAACATTATTGTCTTTGAGGTCCCAAATGTGTTTGCTGAGTTCTGTGGTATTTCGCAGGTTTTTGTTCCTGAAAGAAGCCTTGTGATTGTTCCATCTGGTTTTGAATTCTCCCTCGGTTAATCCTACATATGTGTCGGATGTGTTAATGTCCTTGCGTATTACCTTAGATTGGTAGACAACTGATGTTTGTAAGCACCCCCCGTTGAGAGGGCAATCAGGGTTCATGAGCCGTCGGCCCCCAGACAGAGCGACTCCAAAACCAACAAAGGCTGTAACTGTCGAAAGAAACCTGATTGCCCTCTCAACGGGGGGTGCTTACAAACATCAGTTGTCTACCAATCTAAGGTAATACGCAAGGACATTAACACATCCGACACATATGTAGGATTAACCGAGGGAGAATTCAAAACCAGATGGAACAATCACAAGGCTTCTTTCAGGAACAAAAACCTGCGAAATACCACAGAACTCAGCAAACACATTTGGGACCTCAAAGACAATAATGTTGAATATTCAATAACATGGCAAATTCTTGCATCCAGCACACCTTACAATAGTGGTAATAAAAGATGCAACCTCTGCTTGAAAGAGAAACTGTTTATTATTTACCGTCCAGACCTGTCATCCCTCAACAAGCGCAGCGAAATTGTAACAGCATGCCGCCACAGACGGAAACACCTCCTAGGTAACACATGAGCCAATCACCACGCCCCTACGCCAGCCTGTACCCACCCACTCTGTGCCCTATATAAACCATGGTATGTGAATGCTCCCATTAAAATCTCCTGATGATTGAGGGTACCCCCCCTCATGAAACAGGCCTGTAGAGATGAAATAGTCTTGTGATATTTTTTCCCCACACATACATATATATATATATATATATATATATATAAATACATAAAGGGTAAAAATAAGTTAAAAAGTCAACTGTTCTTTAATGTATAAGTATAAAAATTTATGAAAGTTAGACAATTTTTGATGATGTCACCACATTGTGCAGCTGTTAGTGACACATGTATGTGATAAAAGGTTTGCTTTGTGATCCAGGCCTCTGCAGATCTTCCACTTTCACCCCACAGACAAGACACTAACTAGATGTGGACAACATGACAACACAAGTTTGGATCATTGATTATTGGTGAGATTGATTAAAAACACGTCAATAGTTGTGGTGATGGTTGATGTCTCATGTTGTCCACTCTCAATATAACATGCAGGGGTTTGTTCCCAGTAGGATGATGTCGTGGGAAGAATAGAGAGAGGGAAGAGGAAGAATAGAGAGAGGGAAGAGGAAGAAGGCTTGAAGAGATGTTTTTGTGGGTCAACCTGGGATTGACAGTGAAGGAATGGACTTCTAATAGTGTCTAATGATCAGCTAGGGCTAGTTAATAGGCACACACACACACACACACACACACACACACACACACACACACACACACACACACACACACACACACACACACACACACACACACACACACACACACACACACACACACACACACACACACACACACACACACACACACACACACACGGGTGGTTACCTGCCCTCTTGATGACTTCCACCATGTTGGAGGGGAAGTAGCCCACACGGTCATTTCCTGTACGGTTGTCATGAATGCAACCTTTCCATCGGCCATCTGAGTGCTGCTCCAACACCTGACAACACACACCATTATTAACAATAACCACAATCATAATCACACCATTATTAACAATAACCATAATCACACCATTATTAACAATAACCACAATCAAAATCACACCATTATTAACAATAACCACAATCATAATCACACCATTATTAACAATAACCATAATCACACCATTATTAACAATAACCATAATCAATCACACCATTATTAACAATAACCATAATCACACCATTATTAACAATAACCACAATCATAATCACACCATTATTAACAATAACCATAATCATAATCACACCATTATTAACAATAACCACATCATAATCACACCATTATTAACAATAACCACAATCATAATCACACCATTATTAACAATAACCATAATCACACCATTATTAACAATAACCATAATCACACTATTATTAACAATAACCATAATCATAATCACACCATTGTTAACAATAACCATAATCACACCATTATTAACAATAATCATAATTACACCATTATTAACAATAATCATAATCACATCATTATTAACAATAACAATAATCATAATCACACCATTAACAATAATCACAATTATAATCACACCATTATTAACAATAATCATAATCACACCATTATTAACAATAATCATAATCACACCATTATTAACAATAATCATAATTACACCATTATTAACAATAATCATAATCACATCATTATTAACAATAACAATAATCATAATCACACCATTAACAATAATCACAATTATAATCACACCATTATTAACAATAATCATAATCACACCATTATTAACAATAATCATAATCACACCATTATTAACAATAATCATAATCATAATCACACCATTAACAATAATCATAATCACACCATTAGTAACAATAACCATAATCACACCATTATTAACAATAACCATAATCACACCATTATTAACAATAACCATAATCACACCATTAAACAATAACCATAATCACACCATTGTTAACAATAACCATAATCACACCATTATTAACAATAACCATAATCATAATCACACCATTGTTAACAATAACCATAATCACACCATTATTAACAATAACCACAATCATAATCACACCATTATTAACAATAACCATAATCACACCATTATTAACAATAACCATAATCACACTATTATTAACAATAATCATAATCACACCATTATTAACAATAATCATAATTACACCATTATTAACAATAATCATAATCACATCATTATTAACAATAACCATAATCATAATCACACCATTATTAACAATAATCACAATTATAATCACACCATTATTAACAATAATCATAATCACACCACTATTAACAATAATCATAATCACACCATTATTAACAATAATCATAATCACACCATTATTAACAATAACCACAATCATAATCACACCATTATTAACAATAACCACAATCATAATCACACCATTATTAACAATAACCACAATCATAATCACACCATTATTAACAATAACCATGATCACAATCACACCACTATTAACAATAATCATAATCATAATCACACCATTAGTAACAATAACCATAATCACACCATTATTAACAATAACCACAATCATAATCACACCATTATTAACAATAACCACAATCATAATCACACCATTATTAACAATAATCATAATCACAATGACACTATTATTAACAATAATCATAATCACACCATTATTAACAATAATCATAATCATAATCACCATTCAATTGAATATAAGTTGAAAAGGATTTGTTGTATTCTCTTTTTATTGACCATTTACACAAGGTGACAACTTCACTGCTTGTGTGTGTAACATCAGATTCAAGTGCTTGTGCAGAGCATGGGTGAAGAAGTGTGTTTACTGTGGAAAGGGGAGTGGGAGTGGGAGTGGGAGTTGGAGCTGGCTGTACCGTAATAATGTCCCCGGCTTTGATGTTGAGGCTGGTGAGGTCGTAGTTGTTGCAGTAATCCTTCAGCGCTCGCACCTGCATGGCGGCCGACGCGTCTGCAACACACAAAGTAAGACTGAGCAGCATCAGACGCTGGAAGGAAGGACGTCCACACTGGATTCACCCTCGCAACCACACTGGATTCACCCTCGCATCCACACTGGATTCACCCTCGCATCATGGCGTCCACACTGGATTCACCCTCGCATCATGGCGTCCACACTGGATTCACCCTCGCATCATGACGTCCACACTGGATTCACCCTCGCATCATGACGTCCACACTGGATTCACCCTCGCATCATGGCGTCCACACTGGATTCACCCTCGCATCAAAGCAAGCATCATGGCGTCCACACTGGATTCACCCTCGCATCAAAGCAAGCATCATGGCATCCACACTGGATTCACCCTCGCATCATGGCATCCACACTGGATTCACCCTCGCATCATGGCGTCCACAGTGGATTCACCCTCGCATCAAAGCAAGCATCATGGCGTCCACAGTGGATTCACCCTCGCATCATATAATAAGTGAAGCAACCCTAACAGTGAGGCTTTGTGCATGTATCTTATTTTGAAAGGCAAGAAGAATTGGGTGGTCCCGCAGCTCACCTCTCAGCAGCTGTTGTGCATGTATCTTATTTTGAAAGGCAAGAAGAATTGGGTGGTCCCGCAGCTCACCTCTCAGCAGCTGTTGTGCATGTATCTTATTTTGAAAGGCAAGAAGAATTGGGTGGTCCCGCAGCTCACCTCTCAGCAGCTGTTGTGCATGTATCTTATTTTGAAAGGCAAGAAGAATTGGGTGGTGCCGCAGCTCACCTCTCAGCAGCTGTTGTGCATGTATCTTATTTTGAAAGGCAAGAAGAATTGGGTGGTCCCGCAGCTCACCTCTCAGCAGCTGTTTAATCTCCCTGCTGGCCTGAGTGGTGGTGAACTGGTTGACAATGTCCAGGGCAGTTTGACTCAGAGTGTTCCTCACACCCGCACTGATGCCACTCTGATGGGACAAAGGTGGCAAAATGAGTACTTGACTCACAGTAAAAGCATACAGTATATATCAAATATACTATTTATATCATCTTATATTTATACATATACACATACATATAGATATATACATACATAAATACATATACACACAAATGCACACACACACATTATATACAGTATATATATATATATACATATATATGTACATATATATATATATATATATATATATTAGAGATGCGCGGATAGGCAATTATTTCATCCGCAACCGCATCAGAAAGTCGTCAACCATCCGCCATCCACCCGATCTAACATTTAATCAAAACCGCATCCGCCCGCACCCGCCCGTTGTTATATATCTAATATAGACGATGCAAGGCATTAGTGAGGTTAGAAAGCTTTTGCCTGTTAAAGAAAGGAGACTGATCCAATGCAGCACAGACATTCAATGCGTGCCACGCTGTCACGGCCCAGACGCACACCAGTGCGCAATCATATGGGAGCCGCGCTGAGCGCACCTCCAAGCGCGTGGAGGTGCGATGTCCCTCGCGCCCGAGGCTTCAGCGCGCACCGCGGCGGCCATACTACTCGTCGCGGCTTAGCCCTCGCGGCTCTCGCTGCCGGCGACGGCCGGGTATGGGCCCGACGCTCCAGCGCCATCCATTTTCAGGGCTAGTTGATTCGGCAGGTGGGTTGTTACACACTCCTTAGCGGGTTCTGACTTCCATGGCCACCGTCCTGCTGTCTATATCAACCAGGGTGAGCCCCACCCCTTTCGTGAGCGCACTGCGCGCGGAGTGACCCCTGTTACGAGCCCCCGGCCACGGGGGTGGCGGGCAGGTAAGCTGCTTACCTGCTGCGCGTGACGCCGGCCGCGGCGAAGGCGGACGAGGCGGGGTGTCGGTGCGGTGGGCGCGGTGGTGACCCTGGACGTGCGTCGGGCCCTTCTCGCGGATCGCCTCAGCTACGGCTCCCGGTGGGGCCCTCTCGGGGGAAGGGGCCTCGGTCCCGGACCCCGGCGAGGCGTCCCTTCTCCGCTCCGTAAAAGTGTCCATCTCTTTTTTTTTTTCCTTCTGTTGTGGCATATGCTGCAGGTGCCTGCTCGTTTTTCGTATGTGGGTAACAACATTTAACTATGTATATATATTTACCAATTGGTTTAACTGCCACCCGCCTGAATCTATTTAAAATCGAATTTTTTTTTATTTCAACCGCCCGACCCGACCCGCGGATAAAATCTAATTTTTTTTTATTTCAACCGCCCGATCAGCGGTTGTGTCCGCAAACCGCGCATTTCTAATATATATATATATATATATATATATATATATATATGTCTTAATAAGGTTATCCAAAAAATAGTGCTCGATACCGTAGTAGAGCGCAATATATGTATGTGTGGGAAAAAAAATCACAAGACTACTTCATCTCTACAGGCCTGTTTCATGAGGGGTTGCCTCAATCATCAGGAGAATCTCCTGATGATTGAGGGAACCCCTCATGAACCCCTCATTTTTTTCCCCCACACATAGATATATATATATATATATATATATATATATATATATATATATTAGGGCTGTGAATCTTTGGGTGTCCCACGATTCAATTCAATATTGATTCTTGGGGTCACGATTTGATTATAAATGGATTTTTTCAATTCAACACTATTCTCAATTCAAAAACGATTTTTTTCCCGATTGAAAAGGATTGTCTATTCATTGAATACATAGGATTTCAGCAGGATCTACCCCAGTCTGCTGACATGCAAGCAGAGTAAAAAGCTTTTATAATTGTAAAGGACAATGTTTTATCAACTGATTGCAATAATGTACATTTGTTTGAACTATTAAATGAAGCAAAAATATGATTTATTTTATCTTTGTGAAAATATTGGACACAGTGTGTTGTCAAGCTTATGAGATGTGATGCAAGTGTAAGCCACTGTGACACTATTGTTCTTTTTTATTTTTATAAATGTCTAATGATAATGTCAATGAGGGATTTCTAATCACTGCTATGTTGAAATTGTAACTAATATTGATACTGTTGTTGATAATATTCATTTTTGGTTTCACTACTTTTGGTTTGTTCTGTGTGGTGTTTGTGTCTCCTCTCAATTGCTCTGTTTATTGCACTTCTGAGTGTTGCTGGCTCGGCTTTGCTTTTGGAATTGGATTGCATTTTTATGGTATTGCTGTGTATTGTTTTGTTGGATTGATTAATAAAAAAATAAAAAAAAGAATTAAAATAATTAAAAAAGAAATAAAACAATCGATTTTAAAAAAATGAGAGTCGATTCTGAATCGCACAACGTGAGAATCGCGATTTGATTTCGAATCGATTTTTTCCCACACCCCTAATATATATATATATAAATAT
>NC_084574.2:1455000-1465000 GCF_033978685.3 Nerophis lumbriciformis | reverse complement strand
CAACAGCATCAGAAAGTCGTCAACCATCCGCCATCCACCCGATCTAACATTTGATCAGAACCGCATCCGCCCGTTGTTATACATCTAATATAGACGATGCAAGGCATTAGTGAGGTTATAAAGCTTTTGCCTGTTAAAGAAAGGAGACTGATCCAATGCAGCACAGACATTCGCTTGCCACACTGTCACGACCCAGACGCACACCAGTGCGCAATCATATGGGAGCCGCGCTGAGCGCACCTCCAAGCGCGTCTCGCTGCCGGCGACGGCCGGGTATGGGCCCGACGCTCCAGCGCCATCCATTTTCAGGGCTAGTTGATTCGGCAGGTGGGTTGTTACACACTCCTTAGCGGGTTCCGACTTCCATGGCCACCGTCCTGCTATCAACCAGGGTGAGCCCCACCCCTTTCGTGAGCGCACTGCGCGCGGAGTGACCCCTGTTACGCGCCCCCGGCAACAGGGGTGGCGGGCAGGTAAGCTGCGCGGGCGGAGCGCGCGGAGTGACCCCTGTTACGAGCCCCCGGCCACGGGGGTGGCGGGCAGGTAAGCTGCTTACCTGCTGCGCGTGACGCCGGCCGCGGCCAAGGCGGACGAGGCGGGGTGTCGGTGCGGTGGGCGCGGTGGTGACCCTGGACGTGCGTCGGGCCCTTCTCGCGGATCGCCTCAGCTACGGCTCCCGGTGGGGCCCTCTCGGGGGAAGGGGCCTCGGTCCCGGACCCCGGCGAGGCGTCCCTTCTCCGCTCCGTAAAAGTGTCCATCTCTTTTCTTTTTTTTTCTTCTGTTGTGGCATATGCTGCAGGTGCCTGCTCGTTTTTCGTATGTGGGTAACAACATTTAACTATGTATATATATTTCCCAATTGGTTTAACTGCCACCCGCCTGAATCTATTTAAAATCTAATTTTTTTTTATTTCAACCGCCCGACCCGACCCGACCCGACCCGCGGATAAAATCTAATTTTTTAAAATTTCATCCGCCCGATCCGCGGATAATCCGCGGACTCCGCGGTTGTGCCCGCAAACCGCGCATCTCTAATATATATATATATATAAAAAATAAATACTTGAATTTCAGTGTTCATTTATTTACACATATACCACTCATCTACTCATTGTTGAGTTAAGGGTTGAATTGTCCATCCTTGTTCTATTCTCTGTCATTATTTTTCTAACAATGCTGAACTCTGATGATGCATTGCTGTGTGGCACGCACAAAAGTGCTTTCATCAAATGCACTAGATGGCAGTATTGTCCTGTTTAAGAGTGTCACAACATTGCTGTTTACGGCAGACGGACTGCTTTACGGTATATAAAAACGTGACTGCTGTTGTTGTGTGTTGTTGCCGCGCTGGGAGGACGTTAATGAAACTGCCAAACAATAAACCCACATAAGAAACCAAGAACTCGCCCTCGATCATTCTACAGTTATAACGTGATTGCGCAGGTATGCTGGTTACATTGTGGGTTAGAGGACCTGAGTCCGCCTGAATTTCGGGAGATTTTCGGGAGAAATTTTGTCCCGGGAGGTTTTCGGGAGAGGCGCTGAATTTCGGGAGTCTCCCGGAAAATCCGGGAGGGTTGGCAAGTATGAATGTTTCCTAACAGCTTTCATTATGATGCAGTGTTGGTATATTCCACTGCAAACTACAACCATGACAATAAACCTATTGTTTAATACTTGGTACGTGCCCATCAATAGGACACTCATCGGTATTGGACGATTTTTGTAAAAAATTATGTTGGAATAATTGTTTGTAAGTTATCACAAAAGAAACGTTGTATTATGAATGCTGTTTTTCGAGGCCTAACAAGAGGAAGAAGGCTCGTGAAACGCCACTGTGATTTCAACACGGACAGATGGCAGGATCTGCTCAACTTCCAGAGGAACTCTCTTTGAAGTGTTAAACGAACTCTCTCTGAAGTAGTTCACAAACTCTCTTCCAACTATTTGGTAACCGAGGTCAACGCTATTTACGACCCGCTGCCCTCTTGAAGTTGCTGTGGTCAGGACAGGGCCGGCCCGTGGCATAGGCCGTATAGGCAAATGCTAAGGGCGCCGTCCATCAGGGGGCGCCACGCAAGTGCCACAAATGTTGGAGAGAAAAAAAAAAAAAAAAGAGAAAAAAAGTTGGTACTATTATTTCTAAATACAAAAAATAATCCCACGTTAATTAAAATGCAAAGTAAAGCCTATTTAATAGAAATATTTGTTACAACATCCCCCCCCCCCGCACGGTGCGCCCCCTCCCTTCCCGTATCGTGACTCTTTTTGGACGTCACCACGTCAAAAAATCAACACAAGATGTCAAAACGGCCAAAACTGTCAGGTGCCCAGGGAAGAAAAAAGAGAAAAGAAGAGGAGGAGAAACGAGAAAAGACAGCGGTAGCAAGTAGGTAACGTTAGCCTACATGAAATTATTTGTCTGTTACAGAATGTGATAGTAACCTGGCTTTTTAGCATTAAGCTAATGTTACATGAGTCGGCAATTGCTAATCAATAAATAGCTAGTTCTGTTTTAACGTCGGGTTAATATTGTGGAGGGGGCTAAATTGTTATGGAAAATAATAATGTAACGTTAGGTAATTACAGTACTCCCACCTTACATTCCTCAGGGACATTTGTATTAGATCTTTTAAGCAGGTGTTTTTTGTTTACATTGTTATTGCCTTCTGGTTAGCTAATGTTTGCCTTGCAGGTAATAGTCACTTTTCCACCCCTTTATATATTAGGTATAGTTGTAAGTAAAAAAAAAAAAAGGTCAAAGACAAAGCTATTCGGTTTCTTGTGAGTATATACACTTCACTGCCGATGTGGGGGGGGCGCCACCTAAAATCTTGCCTAGGGCGCCAGATTGGTTAGGGCCGGGCCTGGGTCAGGAGACGGGAGGGGTTATCCATTGTCCTCCAACACCTGCCCCAGCTGGATCCAGGAAGAGCCCAAGCCCGAGAAATCCCACTTCTTGGTCTTCAAAGCGACCGAAAACAATGACTGTTTTACATACTCCCCATTCCTGCTGTGACATGTGTTGGTGCGTGAACATTGAACATCTGAATTAAAAGAGGAGACGAAAACCTTCTTCGTCAGAGCGTGGTGCAGGACTGTACAGAGAGTGCAGTGGCCATGTCTCTCCTCAATATTGAGTCCAAATTGAATTCTGTCTCTGTTTGATTCCTTGCCTTTTGTCTTGTTTAATAGATGTCCTCAGTGTTTGAACGTGACAAATTATGTGTCGCCATTGCAGACGTATGCTGTTTAACACCGATCCTCTCTGGCTGACACTATTTATTTTTAGCCCCCCCCCCCGGCTGAGAAGCGGCTAGCAGTGTGGAGAAACTACCTTCAGGTAATGATATTCACCTCCATTACGGCAAATTCTATTCATTTTTTGGCATCTTAAGTATCACTATCAGGTAGCATTATCACTGGAGGATGAGGCTGAACATGTTACACACCCAGAAGGAGTCAGGAGCAGGCTTGCTAATAGCTAAGCTAACCGCTACGCTAGCTTCAAATGACACCAATACATGCTTTGAAACTTCAAGAAGTGTCGATGGAAGCGTGTTACAGCTAATATTAGCATTCAAATATCAAGTAGATTTATAAACGAGGATATCATAACAACCACTGTTGATCCATAAGCTGGTGGTGTTGATACCAAGGGTAGTATCAGGATATGATTGCAAACAGAGTGATTAGGAGTCTCCCTTCTGATATTTTAGCCTTCACACATTTTCAATGTCTGGACTACAGGCAGGCCAGTCTAGTACCCGCGCTCTTTTACTATGAAGCCACGTTGATGTAACACGTGGCTTGGCATTGTCTTGCTGAAATAAGCAGGGGCGTCCATGGTAACGTTGCCTGGATGGCAACATATGTTGCTCCAAAACCTGTATGTACCTTTCAGCATTAATGGTGTCTTCACAGATGTGTAAGTTACCCATGTCTTGGGCACTAATACACCCCCATACCATCACACATGCTGCCTTTTACACTTTCACCCTAAAACAATCCGGATGGTTCTTTTCCTCTTTGGTCCGGAGGACACCACATCCACAGTTTCCAAAAACAATTTGAAATGTGGACTCGTCAGACCACAGAACACTTTTCCACTTTGCATCAGTCCATCTTAGATGAGCTCAGGCCCAGCGAAGCGTTTCTGGGTGTTGTTTAAGGCTGAAACGACGCGTCGACGTAGTCGACGTCATCGGTTACGTAAATACGTCGACGCCGTTTTTATGCTTCGACGCGTCGCATATTTACGTCACACTGCCGTCATGGCGGAGCGCAAAGCAGATGATGCGAGCGGTGCGAGCGAGGGAAAAAAAGCACGCCAAAAGTCGTCAAATGTGTGGGAGTATTTCAATAAACAAATGTATATAATTCGGCATTATTTCGGCCAGTCGGCTTATAAAATCAGAGCCGATCAGTTTACGTTCACGCGCAGGTATAACACGGCGCGCTCCTGTCTCATCTGCTGGTGCGCGAGCCCGGTAATTAGACCGCTGTGTCAAATCAAGGAGTACAAAAGACGCCAGCGCAGAGTGGAAAAAGGTTTAGTTCATTACAGATAACCAAGAGTTGTGCCAAAAGTATGTAAGATTTAATATTTCTCTTCGTGGGTGTGGCGCACTTGTTGCGCTGGTGAGATGGGAGGGGGGGGGGAGTTGTGTGCATGTAGCGTGCTTAGTCTGGAGGCTAAATACACACAGTGTGTTATGTAACTGTTGTTTAGTGTTGATATTCTTTGCTTAGTTTGATAAATGTTGGAGCAGTTTGCTTCATCAGGAGGGTGAAGTCGCTCAATTTAAAGTGTTGGATTTAACTGTGTTGGTGAGGGCGTAGAAAAAGGGGCATTTTTCTACCAGTAGACAGCGTTTAAGATTGAGTGTTTCACTGCTAAATTAATAATATATTTATATTGAATATGGATTTTAAATATGTATCCAAATAGGTGGTTAATTGGTTAGGTATTTATGTATTTTTGCATATTGGGTTTTCTGTTGCATTTATCTATTGTGTTTCTGGTGTTAAATGTATTTTATATGTATCTTGGTGCATTTATGTTGAGACAATTTATTTAAAATCTGTTTTAACTTAAAGGGAAAAGATGTGTCCATTTTCTTGCACTTGTTTAATGGTTAAGAGTTTGATAGCTAATTAATAGTTGTAAATTATGGGATTGATAATTGATTGATTTTTTACAGCATGTTAATCTTGTGGTGTTTTGTCCTTAAAGGTTTTTCACCTACTAAAGAAGCTAAAGGCTACTAAAGGCTACTAAAGGCTACTAAAGACAGCTAATGACAGCTAAAGAAACTAAAGTCTATTAACACTGCTAAAGACTGCTAAAAAGACTAAAGAAGAAAAAAGAAGTTGTTTCTTGGTTGGAAAAACTGTTGCAAACTAAAGGAAAATAAAAGGAAAAAGTAACTACGGTCTGGTCTTTTGAGTGAAATCCAGAAGCCACATTCAGCATTGGTACATCCCTTCAAGTGTGGGATAAGCACAGCGAAAAAAGCAAAACACTTGACAGTTGTTGTATGCACACTGTGTCGAGCGGAAATGGCCTATCATAGCAGCACAACGGCTATGAAGGAACATTTGAAAAGAAAACACCCGACAGCGTTCTTGCCATCACCATCAACTAGTCAATCGTCCGCGTGAGTATACATTGTCATCATTACACAAAATCATGAATGTGTCATTTGTATCTGCGTTGTAAATTCATAAACTAAAACACTGTTTCGCTCTGAGAGGCGCGTTTGGCGTGCCTGTTCAGTGTTTACAAAGACGCGCTCCTCTTTAACGCTAACGTTAATTAGTTGTGCAAATACCTTTTACAACATTAACAGTTACATATACTATGTACAAACCAACAATTAACTTTCACTTTAATCATACTATCACTGTTGTGTTATTAAGCAAAATAAGCAATACTTTTACTTTTGTTGAAATGTTTACACTGTTACAGAATATTTCGTTTTGCACTTTTTTGTATTGGATGTTTATCTTTATTTTTGCACATTTTAAAGCAAAATAAGCAATACTTTTACTTTTGAAATGCTTATACTATTGCAGAATATTAAGATTTGCACTGGATGTTTACTTTTATATTTGCACATTAAAAAGCAAATAAGCTACTTTTAATTTTGTTAAATGTTAAAAGTTTTAAATGTTTACATTGTTACAGAATATTTTGTCATGTTGTTGTCAATGTTGACTGAGTGGCCATACTTTTTGTTTTGTATATAAAAGTCATGCCTTTTGAAAAAACTGGCCAACATTTATTTTTTCATCTTCATTTTAAATAAAAAAAATTATCGGTAAAAGGAAAAATAATCTATAGATTAATCGAAAAAATAATCTATAGATTAACCGATTAATTGAAAAAATAATCTATAGATTAATCGATAGAAAAATAATCGTTAGCTGCAGCCTTAGTGTTGTTGATAAATGGCTTTGGCTTTGCATAGTAGAGTTTTAACTTGCACTTACAGATGTAGCAACCAAGTGTAGTTATTGACAGTGGTTTTCTGAAGTGTTCCTGAGCCCATGTGGTGATATCCTTTACACACTGATGTGGCTTTTTGATGCAGTACCGCCTGAGGGATCCAAGGTGTGTAATATAATGGCTTACGTGCAGTGATTTCTCCAGATTATCTGAACCCTTTTGATGATATTACAGAGCGTAGATGGTGAAATCCCTAAATTCCTTGGTTGAGAAATGTTGTTCTTAAACAATTTGCTCAGGCATTTGTTGACAAAGTGGTGACCCTCGCCCCCGTCCTTGTTTGTGAATGACTGAGCATTTCATGGAAGCTGCTTTTATACCCAATCATGGCACCCACCTGTTCCCAGAGGTGGGTAGTAACGCGCTACATTTACTCCGTTACATCTACTTGAGTAACTTTTGGGATCAATTGTACTTCTAAGAGTAGTTTTAATGCAGCATACTTTTACTTTTACTTAAGTATATTTATAGAGAAGGAACGCTACTTTTACTCCGCTACTTTTATCTACATTCAGCTCGCTACTCGCTACTAATTTTTATCGATCTGTTAATGCACGCTTTGTTTGTTTTGGTCTGTCAGACAGACCTTCAAAGTGCCTGCCTTACTGGTGACGATTCACTTCGTTCCACCAATCAGATGCAGTCACTGGTGACGTTGGACCAATCAAACAAGAGCCAGGTGGTCACATGACCTGACTTAAACAAGTTGAAAAACTTATTGGGGTGTTACCATTTAGTGGTCAATTGTACGGAATATGTACTGTACTGTGCAATCTACTAATAAAAGTTCCAATCAATCAATCAAAAGTGTGAAGGAAAAAAGACCCTTTTTATTTCAACCGTACATCCCGTCAAAAGCCTAAAGACTGACCGCACATGAGGACGTTCCTGTCTTCACAATAAAAGTGCCGCTCCATCGCGCCTGCGCTTTCAAAACAAGAGTCTCCGAAAGCCAGCGCAAACAAGCTAGCAAGCTACGGAGTTTGCCGCCAATATATTTCTTGTAAAGTGTATAAAAACGAATATGGAAGCTGGACAAATAAGATGCCAAAAACCAACCACTTTCATGTGGTATTAGACAGAAAGGAGGAACTTTTCTTCTCCTCCATTTGAAAACGTGGACGTTATCATCACTACTGTCTGATTACAATCAATGCAAGTCATCAGAATCAGGTAATACACCAACTTATATTCTTGTCTTCATGAAAGAAAGGAATCTATATGTGTTAAACATGCATGTATATTCATTAAAACACCTTTAATATGTAAACAAAAACAGCTAAATAAATAAATATAAATTATATAATGTATATATCAATGTATATGTATGTATGTATGTGTATATATATATATATATGTATGTGTGGGAAAAAAATCACAAGACTATTTCATCTCTACAGGCCTGTTTCATGAGGGGGGGTACCCTCAATCATCAGGAGATTTTAATGGGAGCATTCGCATACCATGGTTTATATAGGGCACAGAGTGGGTGGGTACAGGCTGGCCTAGGGGCGTGGTGATTGGCTCATGTGTTACCTAGGAGGTGTTTCCGTCTATGGCGGCATGCTGTTACAATTTCGCTGCGCTTGTTGAGGGATGACAGGTCTGGACGGTAAATAATAAACAGTTTCTCTTTCAAGCATAGGTTGCATCTTTTATTACCACTATTGTAAGGTGTGCTGGATGCAAGAATTTGCCATGTTATTGAATATTCAACATTATTGTCTTTGAGGTCCCAAATGTGTTTGCTGAGTTCTGTGGTATTTCGCAGGTTTTTGTTCCTGAAAGAAGCCTTGTGATTGTTCCATCTGGTTTTGAATTCACCCTCGGTTAATCCTACATATGTGTCGGATGTGTTAATGTCCTTGCGTATTACCTTAGATTGGTAGACAACTGATGTTTGTAAGCACCCCCCGTTGAGGGGGCAATCAGGTTTCTTTCCACAGTTACATGCTTTGTTGATTTTGGAGTCGCTCTGTCTGGGGGTCGACGGCTCATTTGCAATTGTTTTGTTGTGGTTTGAGATGATTTGTCGTATATTGTTCATGCAGCTGTAGCTCAATTTAATGTTGTTCTTGTTGAATACTTTTCTTAGGGTGTTGTCTTTGGGAAAGTGTTTGTCAATCAGATTGAGGAATTTGTGTCCAATGTTCGTTGAGACGTTTTTGCTGTATGGGGGGTTGTACCAGATGATGTCGTATATATATATATATATATATATATATATATATATATATATATATATATATATATATATATATATATATATATATATATGAGTGTGTATGTTACTCATCAGTTACTCAGTACTTGAGTAGTTTTTTCACAACATACTTTTTACTTTTACTCAAGTAAATATTTGGGTGACTACTCCTTACTTTTACTTGAGTAATAAATCTCTAAAGTAACAGTACTCTTACTTGAGTACAATTTCTGGCTACTCTACCCACCTCTGCCTATTCCCAGTTTGCCTGTTCACCCGTGGGATGTTCCAAATAAGAGCATTCCTCTACTTTCTCACTCTTTTTTGCCACTTGTGCCAGCTTTTTTGAAACATGTTGCAGGCATCAAATTCCAAATGGGCTAATATTTGCAAAAAAATAACAAAGTTTACCAGTTGGGACATGAAATATCTTGTCTTTGCAGTCCATTCAATTGAATATAAGTTGAAAAGGATTTGTTGTATTCTCTTTTTATTTAGCATTTACACAAGGTGACAACTTCACTGCTTTTGGGGTGTGTACTTTAGTCAAGGATAGTATTCACACTGCCACAGACAAAATGGAGGACTAACATGCACTCTGCATTACTCACTGTGACACGGCCAAATTCACAAGCCAGGTCGAGTGGAGTTTTCCCTGCCGAGTCGGAGATGCACGTGTTGGACTGGTGTTGCAGCAACATCTCCGACTGCGGACAAACACTTTGTGTCACTGGTGAAGAAAGAAAGCACCCCCCCCCCTCACCAACAAAGAGCGAGGGTCTCACCCCATCGTAGTGTCCATGCTGGGCCGACAGGTGGAGTGGGATCTGGCCTTCGTCCGACTGCCCGTTGACGGACGAGCCTGCTTTCAGCAGCATTTTCATAGGCTCCGTCTTCCCCTGCCAGGCGGCGTAATGCAGAGGCCGCATGCCTACACAGCCAGGAGGGGGACACATTAGCACGTGACACACACAGCCAAAAATCATCTCTATTTAAAGGGGACGTATTATGATATATGATTTTTTTTTTCTGCATTTAAAACACTTCTTTATCAGGGATCCCCAACCTTTTTTAAACCAGGGACCGGTTTGATGCCGGCATTATTCTCACGCGTGGCAGATAAATGTAGCAAATAAGTGCATGAAAAATGAATACATAAAAAAAGTCACCATAACGTTGAATGAGTGGGCTTTGCAAAAAAACTCTACATAGACCTTTCTTCTTTACTCATTTTTGCTAGTAGTAGGCTTCTGCTCCTACTAGAGATGCGCGGATAGGCAATTATT
>NC_084574.2:1395000-1452500 GCF_033978685.3 Nerophis lumbriciformis | reverse complement strand
ATTATGGTGGTACTTAATGAATACTTAGGTCTACTACACTACTGTATTTAATATTTTCATTATGGTGGTACTTATTGAATACTTAGGTCTACTACACTACTGTATTTAATGTTGTCATTATGGTGGTACTTAATGAATACTTAGGTCTACTACACTACTGTATTTAATGTTGTCATTATGGTGGTACTTAATGAATACTTAGGTCTACTACACTACTGTATTTAATGTTGTCATTATGGTGGTACTTAATGAATACTTAGGTCTACTACACTACTGTATTTAATGATGTCATTATGGTGGTACTTAATGAATACTTGGCTCTACTACACTACTGTATTTAATGTGTTAGCATGTCTCCTTTAAAAGTGGGACAGTGTTGATGCTAACTGACTTCTGATACAAGTCACATGTTCAGCACTACTGCCAGCGTTGGGCACGACACTAGACAGCGTTTTCTAAAATTCAAATGTTCAATGGTGGCCCCCAGGAGCCAGTTGGCAGAGCCCATTGGCTCTTTTCCCCTCCATTTTTTTCCCCTCAGGCAAGAACGAGGAGGGATGCCCAGCCGCCTCCTGCTGGCACTGTGTGTAACGTTTAGCTGCTGGCTGCTACTGAGCAGACATGGAGGCTGCTTCTAGAAATAAAACATCAACATGTGCACTATTACTACAAGCCATGACGGAATTATTGATGTTTTCCTTGCAAGCGCCACTATGGTCAACTTCAGCTTGCATAGTCTGTCCAAAGTGTGGCCCCCGAGGGTAGGGTGACCATTTCCATAACACCAAAAAGGAGGACACTATGCGCCATATCAATAAATTACTATGGTGTACATAGGACTCTGGTATACTCTTATTTATAGTACAATTTTGAGTGGTTTAAAGATGATGTTTGTGTGGCTGAATAGGAAAAAATATTAAAGTCAAGTGTTTGTTAACAGTATTTGTATTTATTCAATACATTGTGGTGTTCAAAAAGTGACCACTGAGATGAATCTTTTCAAGTGCAGAGTACCACAAAGCATAACATGTGTGGACTTAAATGTAGTTAACATATATAATTTTAAAAAAATGCCACAAAAAATTTTCCACATCAACATCAAGTCTGCTTGCTGCATATCTGGTTGCGTTATGCAGAATATGGGCCAAACAGTTTGCAGGGAGCACATCTTTTTGGCTCAGTTTCAACTTCTGATACACACTGTTATGTTTGCCACAATTGACACTGGCATTGTCTGCTGCATATGCAGACATGTTTTTCACCTCTAAGCCAGACATCTCAAGTTTTGCCAGCAGCTGGTTTGTTATGGCTTCTGACGTTTCATTGCTGTCACTATAAAAATCCAACAGGACATGTTGGATGCCTTCATCAAAGTGAAAATACCTTACCACAATGGGAAAACACTTGTTTGTTCCTTTATTTGAGGCGTCGGTTGCCACGGAAAAGGGTAGGTTGTTTTCTTTTATGTAGTCGGTATGTTCTTGTACCGAATAGTGAGCGATGACGTTCTCGCACAATGCCTTGGCTTTTGTTCGGCCACAGGCCATCCCTTTAGCTGTGGGATAGTCACTGAAAATCTCCCGGTCCACTTTCATGCCGCAGTCTAAACTTCTGTAGGACTGGTGATGCTTTACAGCAGTGGTTCTCAACCCTTTTTTCAGTGATGTACCCCCTGTGAACATTTTTTTAATTCAAGTACCCTCTAATCAGAGCAAAGCATTTTTGGTTGAAAAAAAGAGATAAAGAAGTAAAATATAGCACTATGTCATCAGTTTCTGATTTATTAAATTGTATAACAGTGCAAAATATTGCTCATTTGTAGTGGTCTTTCTTGAACTATTTGGAAAAAAATATATAAAATAACTAAAAACTTGTTGAAAAATAAACAAGTGATTCAATTATAAATAAAGATTTCTACACATAGAAGTAATCATCAACTTAAAGTGCCCTCTTTGGGGATTGTAATAGAGATCCATCTGGATTTAGGAACTTAATTCTAAACATTTCTTCACTAAAAAAGAAATCTTTAACATCAATATTTATGGAACATGTCTACAAAGAATGTAGCTGTCAACACTGAATATTGCATTGTTGCATTTCTTTTCACAGTTCTTTTTGACAGACATTTTAGTGAGGGTCAAACCATCATGGCATGGGGGAAACTCTGGCTTTATGGTAATGAATGGAATAGCCGACTTGATTTGATGTTCAGTTTATGAACTTACATTACATTACATACCCCCAGGGTACCATTTGAGAACCACTGCTTTACAACATGGTACACCTTGCACAGCTCCAGGGGCGACGAAACTTCACGAAAAAATGTCCTCATTGAAGAGGTGCCGCACGTTTATTACTTTTATGTTTATCCGTACCCGCATGCCGTTCAATTGCAGCTTTCCCCTGACTACTTACGTCGACATCACCTCGACAAATTGTGCAGAAGCCATGGAATGAGTCTCGACTGCTTTTCGTTATAAATTCGTGCTCTTTTGTCCATTCAGAATTACACGAGGTCTTGCGTTTTGGCATGATGTCAGAAGCACATGAACCCTTGTTTACTTTTTTAACCAATGATAAGCAGATTTGTATCCGACACCGCTCTTAGCCAATCATTTGATACGTTACTGCGTTGGGGGCATTTTTTACGGTCTTTGATTGGCTATCGCGCTGCAGCCCAGCAAAGATGAAAAAACTCCGCTCTTCAAGCCTAGTGCCTCAAAAAGGAGGACAAATACATGTCCGGCTTGATGCTGCGCCGGACGCCGGACAGGGCATAAAAAATCCGGACTGTCCGGCCTAAATCCGGACACCTGGTCACCCTACCCGAGGGCCATTTGTAGCCGTAGTGGCTAACTTCTAAGCATGCTAATGTTAGCATGCTAGCCTTTGAATTCAATGTTTTAGGTACACACTTTACAGTAATATATTTTGCTACTTGACACATGTTGCAGTTAACATGAGCATGCTAGCCTTTTTAGTGTAGCATATATTTTGGTATTTTACTCACGCTAACTGTAAGCGCGCTATTGTTAGCATGTTAGCACAACCGTTAGCATTCTAATATTGTACACCCGCAACTTTTGTGGGTGTACACCTCAGCTTCAAATATTTTGTTACTAGACAAATAATACGCGTTAGCACGGTAGCATTTTTTTTTAGCTCATTTTGTAGGTGTTCAGCTCAGTCATATTTTGATACCTGATGCATGTTGCAGTTTAGCATGCTAACATTAACATGATAGCTTTGTTAGCTAATTTAACAGGTATACACATCAATGTCATATATTTTGGTATTTCACTAATGCTAACTGTAAGCATGCTACTGTTAGCATGCTAGTTTTTTGTTTTTTTTAGCTCAATTTACTCATATTTTTGTCTCTTGATGCTATCTGTTCGCATTTTTCAGTTTGGTTTGCATTGTCTAGTTCAGGGGTCGGCAACCTTTACCAGTCAAAGAGCCATTTTGACCAGTTTCGCAAATTATAGAAAACAATGGGAGCCGCAAAAACCTTTGAAATTTTAAATGAAATAACACTGTATACAAAGTTTTTTCTTTGCTTTGTGCCATGTATAAACCAGGGGTCTTAGCCACGCTGCCCACACCTTTATGTGGAATTTTTAAGCTGGTGCGGCACGCGAGTTTTATATGAATAGCGCTTGTCAGCGTCATGCGTGCCGTGATAGTACAGCATATAGCGTCCACTACTACCAGCGTACCCGCCCGGCCACATGTTGTATGGAGCTACCGCTTGCTCACATGGGTGACAACAACCACACAGGTTACACTGACGGTGGCGGTATAAAAAAAAACTTTAACACTCTTACTAATAATGCGCCACACTGTGAACCCACACCAAACAAGAATGACAAACACATTTCGGGAGAACATCTGCACGGTAACACAACATAAACACAACAGGACAAATACCCAGAATCCCATGCAGCCCTAACTCTTCCGGGATACATTATACACCCCCGCTACCAAACCCCGCCCACCTCAACCGACGCACAGAGGGGGGTTGATGTGTGAGGGAGCAGGGTTGGGGTGGGGGCGGGGTTTGGTGGTAGCAGGGGTGTATAATGTAGCCCGGAAGAGTCAGGGCTGCATGGGATTCTGGGTGTTTGTTCTGTTGTGTTTATGTTGTGTTATGGTGCAGATGTTCTCCCGAAATGGGTTTGTCATTCTTGTTTGGTTTTGGTTCAAAGTGGCGTGCCAGCCCAACACTTGTTATACAATATACATCTTCTGCTTGCACACGTACGTGACAGCAAGGCATACTTGGTCAACAGCCACACAGGTTACACTGACGGTGACCATATAAAACAACTTTAACACTCTTACTAATAATGCGCCACACTTTGAACCAAAACCAAACAAGAATGACAAACCCATTTCGGGAGAACATCTGCACCTTAACACAACATAAACACAACAGAACAAACACCCAGAATCCCATGCAGCCCTGACTCTTCCGGGCTACATTATACACCCCTGCTACCACCAAACCCCGCCCCCACCCCAACCCTGCTCCCTCACACATCAACCCCCCCTCTGTGCGTCGGTTGAGGTGGGCGGGGTTTGGTAGCGGGGGTGTATAATTTATCCCGGAAGAGTTAGGGCTGCATGGGATTCTGGGTGTTTGTCCTGTTGTGTTTATGTTGTTGCAGAGTCTTGTCAACCAAGACTCTGCAACATCGCGTGGACATCGGGGGCGGTACCTCTGGATTGGCAGACCGGGGTGGTGGTTCCTCTCTTTAAGAAGGGGAACCGGAGGGTGTGTTCCAACTATCGTGGGATCACACTCCTCAGCCTTCCCGGTAAGGTCTATTCAGGTGTACTGGAGAGGAGGCTACGCCGGATAGTCGAACCTCGGATTCAGGAGGAACAGTGTGGTTTTCGTCCTGGTCGTGGAACTGTGGACCAGCTCTATACTCTCGGCAGGGTCCTTGAGGGTGCATGGGAGTTTGCCCAACCAGTCTACATGTGCTTTGTGGACTTGGAGAAGGCATTCGACCGTGTACCCCGGGAAGTCCTGTGGGGAGTGCTCAGAGAGTACGGGGTAACGGACTGTCTTATTGTGGCAGTCCACTCCCTGTATGATCAGTGTCAGAGCTTGGTCCGCATTGCCGGCAGTAAGTCGGACACGTTTCCAGTGAGGGTTGGACTCCGCCAAGGCTGCCCTTTGTCACCCATTCTGTTCATAACCTTTATGGACAGAATTTCTAGGCGCAGTCAAGGCGTTGAGGGGATCTGGTTTGGTGGCTGCAGGATTAGGTCACTGCTATTTGCAGATGATGTGGTCCTGATGGCTTCATCTGGCCAGGATCTTCAGCTCTCGCTGGATCGGTTCGCAGCTGAGTGTGAAGCGACTGGGATGAGAATCAGCACCTCCAAGTCCGAGTCCATGGTTCTCTCCCGGAAAAGGGTGGAGTGCCATCTCCGGGTTGGGGAGGAGATCTTGCCCCAAGTGGAGGAGTTCAAGTACCTCGGAGTCTTGTTCACGAGTGGGGGAAGAGTGGATCGTGAGATCGACAGGTGGATCGGTGCGGCGTCTTCAGTAATGCGGACGCTGTATCGATCCGTTGTGGTGAAGAAGGAGCTGAGCCGGAAGTCAAAGCTCTCAATTTACCGGTCGATCTACGTTCCCATCCTCACCTATGGTCATGAGCTTTGGGTTATGACCGAAAGGACAAGATCACGGGTACAAGCGGCCGAAATGAGTTTCCTCCGCCGAGTGGCGGGGCTCTCCCTTAGAGATAGGGTGAGAAGCTCTGTCATTCGGGGGGAGCTCAAAGTAAAGCCGCTGCTCCTCCACATGGAGAGGAGCCAGATGAGGTGGTTCGGGCATCTGGTCAGGATGCCACCCGAACGCCTCCCTAGGAAGGTGTTTCGGGCACGTCCGACCGGTAGGAGGCCACGGGGAAGACCCAGGACACGTTGGGAAGACTATGTCTCCCGGCTGGCCTGGGAACGCCTCGGGATCCCCCGGGAGGAGCTGGACGAAGTGGCTGGGGAGAGGGAAGTCTGGGCTTCCCTGCTTAGGCTGCTGCCCCCGCGACCCGACCTCGGATAAGCGGAAGAAGATGGATGGATGGATGGATGGTGTTTATGTTGTGTTACGGTACAGATGTTCTCCCGAAATGTGTTTGTCATTCTTGTTTGGTGTGGGTTCACAGTGTGGCGCATTATTAGTAAGAGTGTTATAGTTTTTTTATATGGTCACCGTCAGTGTAACCTGTGTGGCTGTTGACCAAGTATGCCTTGCTGTCACGTACGTGTGCAAGCAGAAGATGTATATTGTATAACAAGTGTTGGGCTGGCACGCTGTTAATACAGATTGTACAGGGCGCCGAATGTTGTACCATCATAGCACGCCCTTACTATATCTGAAAATCGGTGAATTTTGATCCCGGGAGTTTTCTGCGAGAGGCACTGAAATCCGGAAGTCTCACGGGAAAATTGGGGGATTCAGCAAGTGAGCTGCTGAGCCGCATCAGAGTGATCAAAGAGCCGCATGCGGCTCGCCGACCCCTGGTCTAGTTCTTTAGGGGGAAAAAACGATGTATTGTGCTGGTTTTGAAAGTGAAAAGTACCAAAATGGTCCCCACATCAGTCTGTGGCCCTCAGTGGAAAAAGCTTGGGCCCCCCCCCTAGTTGGCATGGCGGACTTGGAGGGACCGAGTCCGCCATCCTGGAGGATTAGCATCTCCCATCTGCCCTGAGAGTTCTTTCTTCCATGCTCTGCCAGGCTGGGATGGCGATATTGGAGGGGGAGGAGGAGGGGGAGTGAGGGGCAGGCTTCTGTTCTCTGTTTGCTGTGCACACAAATCTGTCACTTTTACACAAATATTATCTCTCGTCCTCACCCAGCTCAGTGTCCTCGCCGCAAGAAAACGGCGACACACCTTTTTGCAAACGAAAAAAGACTCGGATGGAATAAACTCTTAATTCTTCCTACTCCTTTTCGGGCTGGCTGAGTTGTGTAACTGTAAAGGTGATGTTTTGGTATTTTACACATGCTAACTATAGCCTGCGATTGTTTGCATGTTAGCATTCCAGTCCATAGTGGATCTAACATAATAGTGAGAGTCCAGTCCATAGTGGATCTAACATAATAGTGTGAGAGTCCAGTCCATAGTGGATCTAACATAATAGTAAGAGTCCAGTCCATAGTGATACCAAATACCAAAATATATGATGTGTATACCTGTTAAATTGGCTAACAAAGCTACCATGTTAATGTTAGCATGCTAAAATGCTAACTGCAACATGCATCTGGTATCAAAATATGACTGAGCTGAATACCTACAAAATTAGCTAAAAAAAATGCTAGCGTGCTAACACTTATTTTTTGTCAAGTAACAAAATATTTGACGCTGAGGTGTACACCTGCAAAAAATGGAAAAAAAGCTAGCATGTTAATATGAAAATGGTAACGGTTGTGCTAACAGGCTAACAATAACATGCTTACTGTTAGCATTAGTGAAATACCAAAATATATGATGTGTATACCTGTTAAATTAGCGAACAAAGCTATCATGTTAATGTTAGCATGCTAAAATGCTAACTGCAACATGCATCTGGTATCAAAATATGACTGAGCTGAATACCTACAAAATTAGCTAAAAAAAAATGCTAGCGTGCTAACACGTATTTTTTGTCAAGTAACAAAATATTTGACGCTGAGGTGTACACCCGGAAAAGTTGCAAAAAAGCTAGCATGTTAATATGAAAATCGTAACGGTTGTGCTAACAGGCTAACAATAACATGCTTACTGTTAGCATTAGTGAAATACAAAAATATATGATGTGTATACCTGTTAAATTGGCTAACAAAGCTACCATGTTAATGTTAGCATGTTAAAATGCTAACTGCAACATGCATCAAGTATCAAAATATGACTGAGCAGAATACCTACAAAATTAGCTAAAAAAAAAATGCTAGCATGCTAACACGTATTTTTTGTCAAATAACAAAATATTTGACGCTGAGGTGTACACCCGCAAAAGTTGCAAAAAAGCTAGCATGTTAATATGAAAATGGTAACGATTGTGCTAACAGGCTAACAATAACATGCTTATTGTTAGCATTAGTGAAATACAAAAATGTATTATGTGTATACCTGTTAAATTGGCTAACAAAGCTACCATGTTAATGTTAGCATGCTAAAATGCTAACTGCAACATGCATCTGGTATCAAAATATGACTGAGCTGAACACCTACAAAATTAGCTTAAAAAAATGCTAGCGTGCTAACACATTTTTTGTCAAGTAACAAAATATTTGACGCTGAAGTGTACACCCGCAAAAGTTGCAAAAAAGCTAGCATGTTAATATGAAAATGGTAACGGTTGTGCTAACAGGCTAACAATAACATGCTTATTGTTAGCATTAGTGAAATACCAAAATATATGATGTGTATACCTGTTAAATTGGCTAACAAAGCTACCATGTTAATGTTAGCATGTTAAAATGCTAACTGCAACATGCATCTGGTATCAAAATATGACTGAGCAGAATACCTACAAAATTAGCTAAAAAAAAAATGCTAGCGTGCTAACACGTATTTTTTGTCAAGTAACAAAATATTTGACGCTGAGGGTACACCCGCAAAAGTTGCAAAAAAGCTAGCATGTTAATATGAAAATGGTAACGGTTGTGCTAACAGGCTAACAATAACATGCTTACTGTTAGCATTAGTGAAATACCAAAATATACAAACCCCGTTTCCATATGAGTTGGGAAATTGTGTTAGATGTAAATATAAACGGAATACAATGATTTGCAAATCCTTTTCAAGCCATATTCAGTTGAATATGCTACAAAGACAACATATTTGATGTTCAAACTCATAAACTTTATTTTATTTTTTGCAAATAATAATTAACTTAGAATTTCATGGCTGCAACACGTGACAAAGTAGTTGGGAAAGGGCATGTTCACCACTGTGTTACATCACCTTTTCTTTTAACAACACTCAATAAACGATTGGGAACTGAGGAAACTAATTGTTGAAGCTTTGAAAGTGGAATTCTTTCCCATTCTTGTTTTATGTAGAGCTTCAGTCGTTCAACAGTCCGGGGTCTCCGCTGTCGTATTTTACGCTTCATAATGCGCCACACATTTTCGATGGGAGACAGGTCTGGACTGCAGATGGGCCAGGAAAGTACCCGCACTCTTTTTTTTTTACGAAGCCACGCTGTTGTAACACGTGCTGAATGTGGCTTGGCATTGTCTTGCTGAAATAAGCAGGGGCGTCCATGAAAAAGACGGCGTTTAGATGGCAGCATATGTTGTTCCAAAACCTGTATGTACCTTTCAGCATTAATGGTGCCTTCACAGATGTGTAAGTTACCCATGTCTTGGGCACTAATGCACCCCCATACCATCACACATGCTTGCTTTTGAACTTTGCGTTGATAACAGTCTGGATGGTTCGCTTCCCCTTTGGTCCGGATGACACGATGTCGAATATTTCCAAAAACAATTTGAAATGTGGACTCGTCAGACCACAGAACACTTTTCCACTTTGCATGAGTCCATCTTAGATGATCTCGGGCCCAGAGAAGCCGGCGGCGTTTCTGGGTGTTGTTGATAAATGGCTTTCGCTTTGCATAGTAGAGCTTTAACTTGCACTTACAGATGTAGCGACCAACTGTATTTAGTGACAGTGGTTTTCTGAAGTGTTCCTGAGCCCATGTGGTGATATCCTTTAGAGATTGATGTCGGTTTTTGATACAGTGCCGTCTGAGGGATCGAAGCTCACGGTGTTAGCTGCTTACGTGGAGTGATTTCTCCAGATTCTCTGAACCTTTTGATGATATTATGGACCGTAGATGTTGAAATCCCTAAATTCCTTGCAATTGCACTTTGAGAAACGTTGTTCTTAAACTGTTCAACAATTTGCTCACGCAGTTGTGGACAAAGGGGTGTATCTCGCCCAATCCTTTCTTGTGAAGGACTGAGCATTTTTTTGGGAAGCTGTTTTTACACCCAATCATGGCACCCACCTGTTCCCAATTAGCCTGCACACCTGTGGGATGTTCCAAATAAGTGTTTGATGAGCATTCCTCAACTTTATCAGTATTTATTGCCACCTTTCCCAACTTCTTTGTCACGTGTTGCTGGCATCAAATTCTAAAGTTAACGATTATTTGCCAAAAAAAAAAAAAAATGTTTATCAGTTTGAACATCAAATATGTTGTCTTTGTAGCATATTCAACTGAATATGGCTTGAAAAGGATTTGCAAATCATTGTATTCCGTTTATATTTACATCTAACTGAATTTCCCAACTCATATGGAAACGGGGTTTGTATGACATTGATGTGTATACCTATTAAATTAGCTAATAAAGCTACCATGTTAGTGTTAGCATGCTAAAATGCTAACTGCAACATGCATCAAGTACATACTTGCCAACCCTCCCGGATTTTCCGGGAGACTCCCGAAATTCAGCGCCTCTCCCGAAAACCTCCCGGGACAAATTTTCTCCCGAAATTCAGGCGGAGCTGGAGGCCACGCCCCCTCCAGCTCCATGCGGACCTGAGTGACGTGTTGACAGCCTGTTCACACGTCCGCTTTCCCACAATATAAACAGCTAATGATGGAGGGCGAGTTCTTGGTTTCTTATGTGGGTTTATTGTTAGGCAGTTTCATTAACGTCCTCCCAGCGCGGCAACAACACACAACAACAGCAGTCAAGTTTTCATCTACCGTAAAGCAGTTCGTCTGCCGTAAACAGCAATGTTGTGACACTTTTAAACAGGACAATACTGCCATCTACTGTACATGCATATGTGACCCACCCATAATGTGTCACATTTTTGTGTTGATTTATTTATTTTATTTTGTGGTTTGAATTCGTTTTTGGAGCTGTCATTACACATTTATCAGCATTCACATTGGTCAGTAGGGGGCAGCAGGGCGTTTCTTCCCAATTGAATGCTATCACCTGCAGATCGGAAGTGTCTTGTCATTCTGATGAGCGCGACCAGTCTGTGAGCAATTGAAACGTCCTGTGTGCTTTTTCCTCCTCTATAACAGGTTAGTTTTGGTGAATCAACTCACTGAATAATATCCATGTGATCTTTATAAGTTTAAGTACACATTCTGATGGTGGAGCCTAACTCTGAAGTGTTTGTGAGTTGTAGTTTGTATTTGTGAATGAATCCAGTGCACAGCTGCAGTAATCAATACAAAATGGCAACGTGAGTACACAATGTTTATATAGGAACTTCTGATCCTAATTCAGACTCCCAAATTAGAGCTCCCGTTTTCTTATTGATTTTATAATGTATATTTGTTTAATGTGTGTGTTCTGAAATAGTGACAGAGAATAGAACAAGGATGGACAATTCAACCCTTAACTCAACAATGAGTAGATGAGTGTTATATGTGTGTATATGTGTAAATAAATGAACACTGAAATTCAAGTATTTCTTTTATTTATATATATATATATATATATATATATATATATATATATATATATATATATATATATATATATATATATATATATAGCTAGAATTCACTGAAAGTCAAGTATTTCTTATATATATATATATATATATATATATATATATATATACATACCGGTATATATATATATAGCTAGAATTCACTGAAAGTCAAGTATTTCTTATATATATATATATATATATATATATATATATATATATATATATATATATTAACCACGCCCCCCACCCCCCACCTCCCGGAATCGGAGGTCTCAAGGTTGGCAAGAATGATCAAGTATTAAAATATGACTGGGCTGAATACCTACAAAATTATTTATATATATATATATATATATATATATATATATATATATATATATATATATATATATATATATATATATATATATACCGTATTTTTCGGACTATAAGTCGCAGTTTTTTTCATAGTTTGGCTGGGCTCCAGTGCGACTTATATATGTTTTTTTCCTTTTTTATTACGCATTTTCGGCAGGTGCGACTTATACTCCGGTGCGACTTATACTCCGAAAATTACGGTATATATTGGACACACCTCATTCCCGACACAACTGATGGACCCAACACCATTGATAAAGCAATAAATTCCACTAATCAAACCTGATAAGGCACACCTGTGAAGTGAAAACCATTTCAGGTGACTACCTCTTGAAGCTCATGGAGAGAATGCCCAGAGTGTGCAAAGCAGTAATCAGAGCAAAGAGTGGCTATTTTGAAGAAACTAGAATATAAAACCTGTTTTCAGTTATTTCACCTTTTTTTGTTAAGTACATGTGTGTGTATATATACACACACACACACACACACACACACACACACACACACACACACACACACACACACACACACACACATGCACACACACACACACACACACACACACACACACTCTTGTAATTGTTACCTTCTTGAGACCTGAGAAAAAAGCCTACCTCTTTAGGATCACCCTTTCTAGATATATAAAGAAGTGTATTTACAACATTAATAATATATACATACTATGCAAATATAAAAAGAGCTTGTTGTCAAAAATAAGTTGGAATTTCACAAGAAAAAGGTCACAATTTCACAAGAAAAACTTAGAATTTTGGCAGTATTATAATAAAAGTCGTCATTTTACTCAACGCAAGTCAAAGTTTTACAAGAAAAACTGAACATCCGTGTAATATTATGATAAAAGTTGGAATTGTACTCAACAGTCGCAATTTTACAAGAAAAGCTTAACATTTTGGCAATTTTATGAAGAGTCGTCATTTTACTCGACAAAAGTCACAATTTTAAAAGAAAACTTTAAAATGTCGGCAATATTATAACAATAATCGGAATTTTACTCAAAAAATGTCAGTTCTACAAGAACAGCAAAAAAATGGGCAATATTGTGATAAAAGTCCGAATTTTATACCACAAATGTCACCATTTTGCATTAAAAAGTCATAATTTTACATAAAAAAGTCATAATTTTACGAGAAAATATTGCAATATTACAGAAACAGAAAGAATATGAGAAATTGTTCCCAATTTTATAAGAAAAAAGTCGACACATTGTGACAAAAAGACTGCTTTTAGTTAATTTGTAATTGTTTCTTTGTAATTGTTTTTTAATCTTCATTATTTACTTCAAGTTATTACAGTATGTCTTTATATTCATATGTATTTATTTTTTTTAAATTAATTTTAGCCAAAGTGGGCTTATTTCAATATCTTAAACACACTTGTTATTTCATATGTTGACCTTTTAAAAGCGACACTATTGGGACCATGACTTATGTCATCACTTGTTCACACCTCCTCATATGGAAGATACTTTTCCTTCATGTCTCAAGAAGGGTGGAAAATATAAGAACACACACACACACACACACACACACACACACACACACACACACACACACACACACACGCGCACACACACGCACACAAATAGATAGCCTGGCCCCTGGCCAAATTCTTTGAACCCAATGTGGCCCCCGGGTGAAAAAGTTTGGGGACCCCCGTACTCAACAGTGTAATTGTTGTGTGTGTTTGTTTACCTTTATTGTCTTTAATGTCCACAGCTGCTTGAGCCTCCAGCAGCAGAGAGATCAGATCCTTGTTGCCACTCAGAGCAGCATGATGCAGAGGTGACAACCTACACACACACACACACACACACACACACACACACACACACACACACACACACACACACACACACACACACACACACACACACACACACACACACACACACACAGTGTGTAAAAGAAGCATCACTTTGCTGAAATCATCTTTTTGGTAGAACATCAGTGTGAGAGACAGGAGGGGGTAGGGGGGAGGGCAAATGACCTACTTCCATTAATAAGCAATCGCACTGCCCTACAGCACGCTAGTGTGTGTGTGTGTGTGTGTGTGTGTGTGTGTGTGTGTGTGTGTGTGTGTGTGTGTGTGTGTCTAATGGATCCCCGGTGAATATAAAGGCTGAGCCCGGAAGCCAAGTCCACCAATCATCAGTCATGAAATGATCTGCTTCCAATCAGCGTGTTTGCTAATCACGATGACAAACATGTCCGCACATAACGAGTCTGCAAATAAAGATTTGTTGGACATTTTAGGGAAGACTTGTCATACTCCAATAAATGCCCACTGAGTTATGATCCACCAGAGTTAGGAAAAACCTCCTTTTCTAGAGACCAGTAATCTGATTACTTTTACATACAATACAGTTAATAATGTGTTTGATACAACGTGGCAGCATGTCAACAAGGCACACACACACACACGGAGTACTTACAAGCAGCATTTTGATGTAAAAAGTAAAGATAAAGGTGAAGTTATAACACTGAAACACCCTCAGGAAGAGATGCTTTAAGACATGGCTAGCAAGCTAGCAGCTAACGTCAATCGGCAGTTTCTTACAAGTATCATTATCACTGGAGGATGAGGAATAGCTACACACCGTAGGATACAATAGCTCACCAGCGTCACAATGTAACGCATATCCACTGCTGTACTTGGTATCATTACAGTGGATCTACACCTGACATCCACTGTAATGATACCAAGTACAGCAGTGTATCTAGTCGATACTACTATGATTACATCGATATTTTTTTCGTCACAAATCTTTTTCCTTTTAAAAAAAAAAATGTATAGTATGTTTATAAAAGTCAGTAAATACGTCCCTGGACACATGAGGACTTTGAATATGACCAATGTATGATCCTGTAACCACCTGGTATCACATCCATACCTAAATGTGTGGTATCATCCAAAACTAATGTAAAGTATCAAAGAAGAGAAGAATAAGTGATTATTACATTTTAAAAGAAGTGTAGATAGAACATGTTCAAACAGAAAATAAGCAGATATTAACAGTAAATGAACAAGTAGATTAATAATACATTTTTTACAGTTTGTCCCTCATAATGTTAACAAAATAATAGGTGTATAAATGACACAATATGTTACTGCATACGTCAGCAGACTAATTAAGAGTCTTTGTTTGTTTACTTACTACAAAAAGACAAGTTGTCTAGTATGTTCACTATTTTATTTAAGGACTAAATAACAATAATAAACATGTTTCATGTACCCTAACATTTTTTGCTCAAATACACCACAGTTTTTGTGGTCCCCTTTATTTAGAAAAGTATCAAAATACATTTTGGTACCGCTACCAAAATATTGGTATTGAGACAACCCTAATATATATATATATATATACATATACAGGTAAAAGCCAGTAAATTAGAATATTTTGAAAAACTTGATTTATTTCAGTAATTGCATTCAAAAGGTGTAACTTGTACATTATATTTATTCATTGCACACAGACTGATGCATTCAAATGTTTATTTCATTTAATTTTGATGATTTGAAGTGGCAACAAATGAAAATCCCAAATTCCGTGTGTCACAAAATTAGAATATTACTTAAGGCTAATACAAAAAAGGGATTTTTAGAAATGTTGGCCAACTGAAAAGTATGAAAATAAAAAATATGAGCATGTACAATACTCAATACTTGGTTGGAGCTCCTTTTGCCTCAATTACTGCGTTAATGCGGCGTGGCATGGAGTCGATGAGTTTCTGGCACTGCTCAGGTGTTATGAGAGCCCAGGTTGCTCTGATAGTGGCCTTCAACTCTTCTGCGTTTTTGGGTCTGGCATTCTGCATCTTCCTTTTCACAATACCCCACAGATTTTCTATGGGGCTAAGGTCAGGGGAGTTGGCGGGCCAATTTAGAACAGAAATACCATGGTCCGTAAACCAGGCACGGGTAGATTTTGCGCTGTGTGCAGGCGCCAAGTCCTGTTGGAACTTGAAATCTCCATCTCCATAGAGCAGGTCAGCAGCAGGAAGCATGAAGTGCTCTAAAACTTGCTGGTAGACGGCTGCGTTGACCCTGGATCTCAGGAAACAGAGTGGACCGACACCAGCAGATGACATGGCACCCCAAACCATCACCCAACCATGCAAATTTTGCATTTCCTTTGGAAATCGAGGTCCCAGAGTCTGGAGGAAGACAGGAGAGGCACAGGATCCACGTTGCCTGAAGTCTAGTGTAAAGTTTCCACCATCAGTGATGGTTTGGGGTGCCATGTCTATATGTATATATATATATATATATATATATGTAATAAAATATATATATATATATATATATATATATATATATATATATATATATATATAGCTAGAATTCACTGAAAGTCAAGTATTTCTTATATATATATATCTTAACCACGCCCCCCGCCCCACCCCCGACCACACCCCCCACCCCCCACCTCCCAAAATCGGAGGTCTCAAGGTTGGCAAGTATGGCATAAGTCCTGAAAATGTGCGCGCATCCGCCTTTGTAGTCGATAAGCGTCTTTCTTTTCTCTATCTTCTTGTTATGGGACATTCATCCTCCGTAGTAGTGTAAAGTTCTTACTTATATCCGTCAGTAAACTCACCATGAAAGCACTAAAACATACCGGTGTAGTGACTTTACATTATTCACCCAAGGAACTTTTTGGGATCTGCATAAATCCTGAAAATGTGCGCGCACGTCCCCCTTTGTAGTCTGTGCCGACACTTTTAATAATCCTTATAATCCGGGGCGCCTTTTGTATGAAAATAGACCTGACTAGACCCTCTCATCGGCAGTTGCGCCCCATGGTGTGGAAAATAGGTTAGTCCATGTGAATGTTGAGAGGAGGAGTGAGCTGCAAGTAGTCCATCCAGGCAAAAAGTGATTTTGTCTCTTTTGACTGATGAAAAGGCCTGAAGGTGTGTGAGTGAGTATGCATTATTGAAAAGGGATGCAGCAGGAAGTGCTCAATCAGTTTTTTACGCAGGCGGTCCAGGAACGCTTGGGGGGGGTTCTCTGGAAGATGGAAGCATTCATTTCAGACAGAAGGACATTTCCTCGATGGGGACAACGGGGAAAGTTAAGAATGAATTCCTTGTGTTTTCTGAGTTATTTAAATGGATGCATTTGGAACTATTTTTGTTTAGCTGTGTTCTGGCAAATGTGGCAGCGACGAGCGAAAAGCAGCATTCTCGCTAACAATCTAGCGGCTAACGTTCCTTCACAGTGCAAAGCTGCTTTTAAGTCAGTAATCCTGGCCTCCGTGGTGCCACAAAAATACATTTCCTACAAGTATTATCACTGGAGGACATGCTACACCTGCACTCCTGAATGAATATTCAGGTTATTAGGTTTTATGAGTGGACATCGGGGGCGGTGCCTCTGGATTGGCAGACCGGGGTGGTGGTTCCTCTCTTTAAGAAGGGGAACCGGAGGGTGTGTTCTAACTATCGTGGGATCACACTCCTCAGCCTTCCCGGTAAGGTCTATTCAGGTGTACTGGAGAGGAGGCTACGCCGGATAGTCGAATCTCGGATTCAGGAGGAACAGTGTGGTTTTCGTGCTGGTCGTGGAACTGTGGACCAGCTCTATACTCTCGGCAGGGTCCTTGAGGGTGCATGGGAGTTTGCCCAACCAGTCTACATGTGTTTTGTGGACTTGGAGAAGGCATTCGACCGTGTCCCTCGGGAAGTCCTGTGGGGAGTGCTCAGAGAGTATGGGGTATCGGACTGTCTGATTGTGGCAGTCCGCTCCCTGTATGATCAGTGTCAGAGCTTGGTCCGCATTGCCGGCAGTAAGTCGGACACGTTTCCAGTGAGGGTTGGACTCCGCCAAGGCTGCCCTTTGTCACCCATTCTGTTCTGAACTTTTATGGACAGAATTTCCAGGCGCAGTCAAGGCGTTGAGGGGATCTGGTTTGGTGGCTGCAGGATTAGGTCTCTGCTTTTTAAACATGATGTGGTCCTGATGGCTTCATCTGGCCAGGATCTTCAGCTCTCGCTGGATCGGTTCGCAGCCGAGTGTGAAGCGACTGGGATGAGAATCAGCACCTCCAAGTCCGAGTCCATGGTTCTCGCCCGGAAAAGGGTGGAGTGCCATCTCCGGGTTGGGGAGGAGACCCTGCCCCAAGTGGAGGAGTTCAAGTACCTCGGAGTCTTGTTCACGAGTGAGGGAAGAGTGGATCGTGAGATCGACAGGCGGATCGGTGCGGCGTCTTCAGTAATGCGGACGCTGTATCGATCCGTTGTGGTGAAGAAGGAGCTGAGCCGGAAGGCAAAGCTCTCAATTTACCGGTCGATCTACGTTCCCATCCTCACCTATGGTCATGAGCTTTGGGTTATGACCGAAAGGACAAGATCACGGGTACAAGCGGCCCAAATGAGTTTCCTCCGCCGAGTGGCGGGGCTCTCCCTTAGAGATAGGGTGAGAAGCTCTGTCATCCGGGGGGAGCTCAAAGTAAAGCCGCTGCTCCTCCACATGGAGAGTAGCCAGATGAGGTGGTTCGGGCATCTGGTCAGGATGCCACCCGAACGCCTCCCTAGGGAGGTGTTTAGGGCACGTCCGACCGGTAGGAGGCCGCGGGGAAGACCCAGGACACGTTGGGAAGACTATGTCTCCCGGCTGGTCTGGGAACGCCTCGGGGTCCCACAGGAAGAGCTGGACGAAGTGGCTGGGGAGAGGGAAGTCTGGGCTTCCCTGCTTAGGCTGCTGCCCCCGCGACCCGACCTCGGATAAGCGGAAGAAGATGGATGGATGGATGGAAGGTTTTATGAGCGGAAAAAAGGACTTCCCATTGGCTCCGTTGTAAGCAGACTTTTATTTATGTTTATTTATTACGAGTTTGAATGCATAAAAAAAAATAAAAATACATCCGTCGTCATGTCTTTCATAATGATAGGCAAAATTCCCCAAAAAGTTTAAAGGGGAACATTATCACCAGACCTATGTAAGCGTCAATATATACCTTGATGTTGCAGAAAAAAGACCATATATTTTTTTAACCGATTTCCGAACTCTAAATGGGTGAATTTTGGCGAATTAAACGCCTTTCTATTATTCGCTCTCGGAGCGATGACGTTACAACGTGACGTCACATCGGGAAGCAATCCGCCATTTTCTCACTTTCGTCGGTGTGTTGTCGGAGGGTGTAACATACCTGCCAACTTTTGAAATCAGAAAAACCTAGTAGCCAGGGTCCAGGGGCCGCAGGCCCCGGTAGGTCCAGGACAAAGTCCTGGTGGGGGGTTCAGGCCGACGCAAAATGATTGATTGCATTCAGACAGGTTAAAATGTTGCTAAAACCATCACTTTTCTATCAGTCACAGTGACTTTTCAAAACAAAAATATTACAGCAAAAATCATATGGGTTGATTGACATGTTTATTCTGTAAGCTAACTTCAATAGTTTGAAATTATTTTGACAGTTAATGCCAGTTATCCTGTCAACCTTTCACAAGACTTCAATTTGTTCATTGAAAGTATAAACACTTTTTACAGTAAACAAATGGTAAAACAGTACTAAACAATTCCATTAAAAAAGAAATTGGTGTCATTATTAACTTTCTGTCCAAGCTTGTATAATCTACTGCCTTGTTCAATTGTACAAAATATTCTGTGCCTAAAATTCACATTTCTATCACAATTATCATACTGTAAACATGGTAAGCTAACTTCATTAAAATTAATAGTCCTGTCAATAGCATGGAATTACAATTCAAATGTAGTTTTTTTGTAAGCCTTTCAAAAGAATTCAAAATATGAAAAATTAATGAGAATTAATTGAAGCCATCAGACACTTGAAAAGTGGCACATCACATCTCTAATGTAATCATTTGAACTTTTCAACAGAAATAGCACTGCAAAAATATTAAGGACATACTTCTGTATTTTGGTAGTTATGCTGTCAACATTTAACAAGATTTCTTCAACTTGGACTTGAAAGCATAAATAGTATAAACACTTTTAACAGTATAACAGTACTAAACAATTCCAATAGATAACATTGGTGTCATTACCTTTTTGTGGCTAAAATCCAAATGTATTCTATCAGATTGATCATACTGCAAAAATGATATGGTAACTTTATGATAAGTTTACTTCATTAAAATGTAATTCAATAGCATCATTAGCATGGAACTACAATTCAATTGCAGTTTTCTGTAAGCCTTTCAAAAGAATTGAAGAAGAATGAATGAAAATGAATTTTAGCAATCAAGACAGTTGTAAATGCAGCACATCACATCTTCCATGGTCACATCACAGTCAATCATTGTGACACAGCTTTGCTATTGTCCATGGTGCACCAAAGAATCTGTTTGGGCGACGAAAAACGTTGAAAGTTTTCCACTTGTATCGCTAGCAACGGCATTAGACTTGTGTTTTTTTGTCCCAACGTGGTCTTTTACATCGCTAATTCCTCCGTGTCCGATCGAAAAAATCTTGTCTGCACAAGGTGCAATTCGCGTAGTTTTCACCCTTTTTGGAACGGATAATTATTCCCGGATAGGCTTTTGAATATTCTTCACGGAATGACTGCAGTTTTCTTTTCGGTTTAAGACTCGTTTGCGATTTTTCTCCGGCTGATTCCATGATCGTTCGCTCGTTTGGAAACAATGGCAACTGGTGCCTCGGGCTTGGCAGCGGTGCTATAAATAGCCTCGCACATGGCATTCGGAATGGCTCGATAGGAAGTTACGGGAAGCAGTGTCGATTGTCATTGTTGTTACGCGATTTCGTGAATAAAACTTATTAATTAATGAAAAACCGTATTTTTTATCACTGCAACCGTAACCCGGAATAGGTTGATGAAAACCCGTACTAATTACGGGAAAACCGGAGTAGTTGGCAGGTATGGTGTAACAACACGAACAGGGACGGATTCAAGTTGCACCAGTGGCCCAAAGATGCGAAAGTGGCAAGAAATTGGACGAAATTTGTTCAAAATACGAGGCTGTGGGGAAAGCCGACGAAATGGTCAGTCGTTTGTTCCGCACACTTTACCGACGAAAGCTATGCTACGACAGAGATGGCAAGAATGTGTGGATATCCTGCGACACTCAAAGCAGATGCTGACATCAATTCCAAAACTGGACAGATCAGCAATCAGGAAAAGAGAGCGGATGAGGGTATGTCTACAGAATATATTAATTGATGAAAACTGTATTTATTACTCGCAGTTTTACGTAAATTATTATACATAGACTGTGTTTACCAATAATTTAGCTTAAAAACATTAATTTTTTTCAATCATTCGAGTACATTCGGGTAGTCTTGTGTAATGCAGTATTTTGTGTCTATTTAGGTATGGTTAACCTGAGTGCTGAAATCGTGGAAAAATATATGTTCTTAGCGCTTAAAGCACACTCAAAGCAGATGCATTTCCAACTGGACTGGACAGATCAGCTTTCAGGAAAAGAGAGCGGATGAGGGTATGTCTACAGAATATATTAATTGATGAAAACTGGGCTGTCTGCACTCTCAAAGTGCATGTTGTTGCCAAATGTATTTCATATGCTGTAAACCTAGTTCATAGTTGTTAGTTTCCTTTAATGCCAAACAAACACATACCAATCGTTGGTTAGAAGGCGATCGCCGAATTCGTCCTCGCTTTCTCCCGTGTCGTTTTCGTCGGTTTCGCTTGCATACGGTTCAAACCGATATGGCTCAATAGCTTCAATTTCTTTTTCAATTTGGTTTTCGCTACCTGCCTCCACACTACAACCATCCGTTTCAATACAGTCGTAATCTGTTGAATCGCTTAAGCCGCTGAAATCCGAGTCTGAATCTGAGCTAATGTCGCTATAGCTTGCTGTTCTATGCGCCATGTTTGTTTGTGTTGGCATCACTATGTGACGTCACAGGAAAATGGGCGGGTGTTTATAACGATGGTTAAAATCAGGCACTTTGAAGCTTTTTTTTAGGGATATTGCATGATGGGTAACATTTTGAAAAAAACTTCGAAAAATAAAATAAGCCACTTGGAACTGATTTTTAATGGTTTTAACCCTTCTGAAATTGTGATAATGTTCCCCTTTAAGAATTTTTTTTTTTTTAATTAGAGACAATTGTAGAAATATTCTAAATATTGAGTAGATATTGTTACAGTCATCTGATCATAACTGTGATTGAAAATTCAGTATCTGTCCCATGTGACTACTTGGTATCCGGTTGATACCTACATTTGTGGTATTGCCCATAACGAATGTCAAGTATCCAACAACAGAAGGACACGTGTCTTTTACATTTGAACAAAAGTGTAGCTGGAAGCGTGTTACAACAAAAAGTAAGCGGATATCAACAGTAAATAAACTTATCAAGAAGCTTTTTGTATTATTAGGTCCATCAGTGCTAAATATTATAAACTTATCACTTTCCTCTGGCACTGTTCCACTAGCATTCAAAAAAGCGGTTATTCATCCTCTGCTCAAAAGACCTAACCTTGATCCTGACCTCATGGTAAACTACCGGCCGGTGTCCCACCTTCCCTTTATCTCGAAAATCCTCGAAAAAATTGTCGCACAGCAGCTAAATGAACACTTAGTGTCTAACAATCTCTGTGAACCTTTTCAATCCGGTTTCAGGGCAAATCACTCTACGGAGACAGCCCTCGCAAAAATGACTAATGATCTACTGCTAACCATGGATTCTGATGCATCATCTATGTTGCTGCTTCTTGATCTTAGCGCTGCTTTCCATACCGTCGATCATAATATTTTATTAGAGCGTATCAAAACACGTATTGGTATGTCAGACTTAGCCTTGTCGTGGTTTAACTCTTATCTTACTGACAGGATGCAATGCGTCTCCCATAATAATGTGACCTCGGACTATGTTAAGGTAACGTGCGGAGTTCCTCAGGGTTCGGTTCTTGGCCCTGCACTCTTTAGTATTTACATGCTGCCGCTAGGCGACATCATACGCAAATACGGTGTTAGCTTTCATTGTTATGCTGATGACACCCAACTCTACATGCCCCTAAAGCTGACCAACACGCCGGATTGTAGTGAGCTGGAGGCGTGTCTTAATGAAATTAAACATTGGATGTCCGCTAACTTCTTGCAACTCAACACTAAGAAAACGGAAATGCTGATTATCGGTCCTGCTAAACACCGACATTTATTTAATAATACCACCTTAACATTTGACAACCAAACAATTACACAAGGCGAATCAGTAAAGAATCTGGGTATTATCTTCCACCCAACTCTCTCCTTTGAGTCACACATTAAGAGTGTTACTAAAACGGCCTTCTTTCATCTCCGTAATATCGCTAAAATTCGTTCCATTTTGTCCACTAGCGACGCTGAGATCATTATTCATGCGTTCGTTACGTCTCGTCTCGACTACTGTAACGTATTATTTTGGGGTCTCCCTATGTCTAGCATTAAAAGATTACAGTTGGTACAAAATGCGGCTGCTAGACTTTTGACAAGAACAAGAAAGTTTGATCATATTACGCCTATACTGTATATACACCTTTATATACATATATACATATATATATACCTATACTGGCTCACCTGCACTGGCTTCCTGTGCACTTAAGATGTGACTTTAAGGTTTTACTACTTACGTATAAAATACTACACGGTCTAGCTCCGTCCTATCTTGTCGATTGCATTGTACCATATGTCCCGGCAAGAAATCTGCCTTCAAAGAACTCCGGCTTATTAGTGATTCCCAGAGCCCAAAAAAAGTCTGCGGGCTATAGAGCATTTTCTATTGGGGCTCCAGTACTATGGAATGCCCTCCCGGTAACAGTTAGAGATGCTACCTCAGTAGAAGCATTTAAGTCCCATCTCAAAACTCATTTGTATACTCTAGCCTTTAAATAGCCCCCCTGTTAGACCAGTTGATCTGCCGTTTCTTTTCTTTTCTCCTCTGCTCCCCCCTACCCCTTGTGGAAGGGGAGACACACAGGTCCGGTGGCCATGGATGGGGTGCTGGCTGTCCGGGGTCGGGACCCGGGGTTGACCGCTTGCCTGTATATCGGTTGGGAACATCTCTGCGCTGCTGACCCGTCTCCGCTCGGGATGGTGTCCTGCTGACCCCACTGTGGACTGGACTCTTACTGTTATGCTGGATCCACTATGGACTGGACTCTCACAATATTATGTCAGACCCACTCGACATCCATTGCTTTCGGTCTCCCCTAGAGGGGGGGGGTTACCCACATATGCGGTCCTCTCCAAGGTTTCTCATAGTCATTCACATCGACGTCCCACTGGGGTGAGTTTTTCCTTGCCCTTATGTGGGCTCTGTACCGAGGATGTCGTTGTGGCTTGTGCAGCCCTTTGAGACACTTGTGATTTAGGGCTATATAAATAAACATTGATTGATTGATAATAGTTGTGATGACATCATACAAATGATGTAATGTTGCCACATACATCACCTGCCAACTAAGGAGCCTTTGTAAACCCTTTTTGAAAGAATCGTTTATACATTGTGATGAGATAGGCTCCAGCACCCCCCGCCACCCCGAAAACGGATGGATGGATATAAATCGTTATTGCAGGAGGCATATATTGCGATAGAGATTTTTGGCCATATCGTCAGTATCCCCATACACAACTCTGTCCATCAGATTTATTTTGGCGTTCCCTAGTGGTCCTGACCTGGTTAGGAAGCTCGGTCCAATATGACAATGAAAAAAAAACCTTATTGACTAAAAGAGGATGTGTAAAAAAAACAAAACCTTGAACGTTTTGCAATATGTAATAATGTTGTGAATTTAGGGAATTGAGGGCCAAAGCAAACATGACAACAAAGACGCTCGCTCCTCACCCGTCTGCATCCTGGATGTTGACGTTCACTCGCTTGGTTGCTCCGAGGATCTCTGCAAGACAGAAGGGAGACATTATAGAAGCGGTCCTATTTTAAACCTGTTGTGGGGAGGGGAAAAAAAAGGCAAGGATTATAATGTATTCTCTACTTAACATATTCCACTACTCCCTGCGGCTTTACAGCTCACTGCAGCACTTTCACGCCCTTCACAACTATAAATGCTGCCGCCAGACTGGAGGTTGAGCAAATAGCGAGGGACGCATATAAATAAATAAATATATATATACACACATACATTATATATATATACTGTATATGTAACAGTCACTGTTCTGCGTTGTGTCTTTTGTAGTGAGGCACACACAGGAGTTGAGTCGTGGACATACTTGCCAACCCTCCCCAATTTTCCGGGAGACTCCAACACTCTGCCCCTCCATGTTCCAACTGCTCCCACAGTGGAGTGTTTTAAGTCTCGTCTTCAGACCCACTTTTATTCTCTGGCTTTTAACACTACGTGAGTTGTGTGGTCCTCTGTTGTCCTCTGTGTTTTTAAAATGTTGATTTCTATTTACTGTTTTAATTGGTTTTACCCTTTAAAATCGTTTTTAGTCATATTTATTTTATATTGTTTTTAATTGTGTTTAATATTGTAAAGTGGATTGGATTGGATTAAAAACCCTTCTTTTTTTAAAAAGCCTTTTTTTTTTAGATACATGCATACTAGTTTTAGCTATTTGGCTGTTCTAGTTTTTATTTACATTATTATTATTTATTTATTTTTATTATCTTTTTATTTTTATTTATTTTATTTTATTTTTAATTTTTTTATTCTTTATTTTTTTAATACACTGTAGCACTTTGAGGTTGTTTACTCAATGTAAAGTGTTTTTTTTTTTACAAATAAATTCCATTATTATTATTATTATTATTATTATTATTAAATGATCTCAGTGAGATATGACAGCTTGCTACTGAGATTGTATGACCTATATTGAGTAAAACATGCTTGAAACTAGAATATCAACTGATGCAAAGCTGTGTCATCAACACTCACAAGTATAAAACTGCTTTTTCAAAGTAAAACATTTCTTATTTCAAGCATGAAATAAAAAAATCATGACTTTGACACAATTGTGTCTCATAATTAAAACAGATGACATGCTGAATGGACTTTGCTGTTTTATTTTCAATGAAACGATAGAAAACACGTACTCATATAGTAGTACAGTTGGCACAGTACAGCAAAATGACAGTTAATATTTAAACATTTAACATGTGACATTTCAAACCATTTTGAACAGAAACAGTTCATGCACATTCAGATAAATTCTTCAAAATTACAATTAAAAAAATGTGGTCGGGGGCTGGGCTGTAAATATATATATATATATATATATATATATATATATATATATGTATATATATATATATATATATTCCTTGCGCACTAATTGACTGAAAGAGCACGCACTTGGCGCGATGATGTCATGTCATTGATGGGAAAATGCAAGAAATGTAATGCCGAGCTCATATCATTATGTCAAGATAATGGCACTACACTCTTAGAAATAAAAGTGCTAAGTAGAACCATATATGGTTCTTCGGCTCGTCCTCATAGGAGAACCCTTTTTGGCTCCAGGTAGAACCTTTTTATAAAGGTTCCACCTGGAACCCTTTTGGAGGGTTCTACCTAGAACTGTGTGTGTAAGGTTCCACCCAGAACCCCCCATGAGAGGTTCTACAAAGAACCCACGCAGGGAGTTCCACTAAGAACCCTTTCGTATTTCAAGGGTTTCATCTAGAACCCACACAGGGAGTTCCACTAAGAACCCTTTTGTATTTCAAGACTTTCATCTAGAACCCACGCAGGGAGTTCCACAAAGAACCCTTTCGTATTTCAAGGGTTTCATCTAGAACCCACACAGGGAGTTCCACTAAGAACCCTTTCGTTTGTCAAGGGTTTCATCTAGAACCCATGCAGGGAGTTCCACTAAGAACCCTTTCATGTTTCAAGGGTTTCATCTAGAACTCACACAGGGAGTTCCACAAAGAACTCTTTCATGTTTCAAGGGTTTCATCTAGATCTGACACAGGGGGTTCCACTAAGAACCCTTTCATGTTTCAAGGGTTTCATCTAGAACTCACACGGAGTTCCACAAAGAACTCTTTCATGTTTCAAGGGTTTCATCTAGATCTGACACAGGGGGTTCTAAAAATATCCCTTTTCAAAGGTTTTCTCCGATAACCGTCTTGTCTTCTGAGGGTTCTATAAAGAACCATATTGTATTCTACAGATCAGTTTAGTTCATATTATATTGTGGTCATTTATCATGTTGACATTGAACAAACATTCAAAACATTTTAATGAGAAAAACATTTATTTAAAGATAGGCACCATTATTGGCAAATGTTATCAGGAAGTATGTCCCTGGTGACACAGGATCTTACCCATGCTTTCAACAATCCCTGAAGAACTCTTTCTTCCAAAAACGGTTCTCTGGATCAAAATAGTTCTTACTGGAACCCTTAGTGTTAGTGAGAACCCTTTTAAAACCAATTATTCAGAAAAGGGGTCTTAAAGGGTTCTCTGGATCAAAATGGTTCTTACTGGAACCATTAGCGTTACCAAGAACCCTTGAAAAACCCTTTCTTCGGGAAAGGGTTTTTCAGAAGCAAATGGTTCCAGTTAGAACCTCAGCCCTTGTAGAAGAACCCTTTTAGAACCCTTATTTCTAAGAGTGTAGCATTTACTTAATTTAAGAATATTTTTCAAAAATATTGAGAAAAAAGCTCTCATATTTGTTTTTTCTACCAAGAAAAGTGCACTTGTTATTAGTGAGAAAATACTAATTTCAGTGCCTCTCCCGAAAATCTCCCGGGACAACCATTCTCCCGAATTTCTCCCGATTTCCAGCCCCCTCCAGGGCCGTGCGGACCTGAGTGAGGACAGCCTCTCGTCACGTCCGCTCTTTACTTCATACTTCAGAACCGACTCCCACACTTGCCTTCAGGGTGCGCAATACAACGGTTTCAAAAGTAACCACAAAACACTATAGTGTTCTGTGGTTACCTTTGGTTGGCCAACGGTTTAAAAAGTGTCACACCGCGGTGAGGGAAGTCTTGTCTTGGTTTTTTCTGTCTTGTGATTTACATGTTTTATTTTGAAAAGCAACTCCTCTTGTTTCAGATCACGGGTCCTTCCTCTTGTGTCACCTGTCTGACGTCATTCCTGACCCTTGATTGTTTCCACCTGTTTCCCATTACCCTCATGTTCTTTATAAGCCCAAGCCTCCCCTTGTTCTGTGCCAGATTGTCTCGAGCTTTCGTGCCTGTCTTGCGTTCCATGTTCATGTTCATGCCTTGCCTTGTCCCACGTCTACGTCCTTGCTTCCAGAATATCCCACGCTGTAATTTTGATTTAACTTTTTCCTCCCTCAGAGCGACTTTTGTTATCCTACCTTTTTCTACCGCAGTGGTGAGTTATAATTTTTCCTTAAAGATTTTTTCCTCAAAGTTTGTTGAGTGATTTTTTTGTTTACATTGATTAGAGTAGTTAAGTTTTATAGTCTTTATTTTCTTCCTCCTGTTTGGAGCGTTCTTTGTTAAAGTTTTTTGATAACAGATACGGTGCTAATTATATCGTCCTTATTTTTGTATTCCTCCTTTTTGGAGTGATTTTCGGTTTTTCCCTTTTGGAACATTTTGTCGATAGTATTTTGTATTTCATAGTATTTGAATTTACTCGGCTCTGGAGGCTTAAAGAGTATTTCAAAATAAAAGCTTTATTTGGAATCACCTCTCTGCATCTGAGTCCCTTCCTCCGTCCAAGCCTGACAAAAAGTAACCACAGAACTAGGGCTGCAACAACTAATCGATTAAAATCGATTATAAAAATAGTTGGCGATTAATTTAGTCATCGATTCGTTGGATCTATGCTATGCACATGCGCTGAGAGATTTTTTTTTAAAATAAACCTTTATTTATAAACTGCAACATGTACAAACAGCTGAGAAACAATAATCAAAATAAGTATGGTGCCAGTATGCTGTTTTTTCCCCAATAAAATACTGGAAAGGATAGAAATGTAGTTTGTCTCTTTTATCCGATTATTAATCGATTAATCGAAGTAATAATCGACAGATTAATCCATACTTGCCAACCCTCCCGGATTTTCCGGGAGACTCCCGAAATTCGGCGCCTCTCCCGAAAACCTCCCGGGACAAATTTTCTCCCGAAAAACTCCCGAAATTCAGGAGGACCTGAGTGACGTGTCGACAGCCTGTTTTCACGTCCGCTTTCCCACAATATAAACCGCGTGCCTGCCCAATGACGTTGTAACTGTAGAATGATGGAGGGCGAGTTCTTGGTTTCTTATGTGGGTTTATTGTTAGGCAGTTTCATTAACGTCCTCACAGCGCGGTAACAACACACAACAACAGCAGTCACGTTTTCGTCTACCGTAAAGCAGTTTGTCTGCCGTAAACAGCAATGTTGTGACACTCTTAAACAGGACAATACTGCCATCTACTGTACATGCATATGTGACAATAACATCTAGGGCTTTTAGAGAGTGCAGTGCACAACTGTGCACACAACAAGGAGACGAAGCAGAATGCATCATCAGAGAGGGTGTTCAGCATGGTTAGAAAAATAGTGACAGAGAATAGAACAAGGATGGACAATTCAACCCTTAACTCAACATTGAGTAGATGAGTGTTATGTGTGTGTATATGTGTAAATAAATGAACACTGAAATTCAAGTATTTCTCTTATTTTTATTTATATATATATATATATATATATATATATATATATATATATATATATATATATATATAAAAATAATAGAATATATATATATATATATATATATATATATAAAATAGAATATATATATAATAGAATATATATATATATATATATATATATATATATATAGAATTCACTTAAAGTCAAGTATTTCTTATATATATATATATATATATATATATATATATATATATATATATATATATATATATATATATAAGAAATACTTGACTTTCAGTGAATTCTATATATATATATATATATATTCTATTATATATATATTCTATTATATATATATATATATATATATATGAAAATTCTAGCTGTAAATATACTCCTCCCCTCTTAACCACGCCCCCCCCACCTCCCGAAATCGGAGGTCTCAAGGTTGGCAAGTATGGATTAATCGATTATCAAATTAATCGTTCTGTGGTTACTTTTTGGTTGGCCAACGGTTAACGTTGTATTGCGCACCCTGACGGCAAGTGTGGGAGTCGGGTTCTGAAGTATGAAGTAAAGAGACGTAACTTCGTCACCTCGCCTGGTTATTGACTCCAACCCAGAATATTACACTGCACATACCTAAGATCCTTCAAAGGCTGTGCTACTGGCTGCAAAGCATTGCACTTTCCAATACAACAATGAGTAGAGAGGAGTGTTATGTGTGTATATATGTGTAAATAAATGAACACTGAAATTCAAGTATTTATTTTATTTATATGTGTAAATATATAATAAAATACATATGTATATATAGCTAGAATTCACTGAAAGTCAGGTATTTATTTATATATATATATATATATATATATATATATATATATATATATATATATATATATATATATATATATATATATATATATAAGAAATACTTGAATTTAAGTGAATTCTAGCTCTGAATATAGTCCTCCCCCTTAACCCCGCCCCGTGCCCACCTCACCCCGACCCCTAAATCTCCCGAATTTGGAGGTCTCAAGGTTGGCAAGTATGGAGAAACAATAAGAACAGGGTGTCACACACAGTCCACAGTAAACAGGATGTCTCTCCACTACAGAATAAAGAAAGAAATAATACACACTCATATTAGTGCCACATGACACAAGATGGAGTTTTTGACCCGTGCGCAAACTCACGAGACCAGGAAACCCCGTTATAACTGCCGCTAGCATTAAGCTAATCCACACATCATTTAGCATATAAAAGTCCGTTTTTTTTACAACAATTTAACAAATAGAAAGTTCGGGAATTCAACCCGCATGCTTAACAGCATGTGACAAGACAGTGTGCATTCTTATAGAATACTTTAAGAGCAACAACCAAAAAGTTTATAAAACAAATAAAAGGAGAGACACACAAACGTGACCTACCAGCTCGGAGCCTCAGTGCTCACTGAAGCTGCTCACACACACACACACACACACACACACACACACACACACACACACACACACACACACACACACACAGGTGCGACGCCAAATCACCCCCCAGGGAAACAAAAAGGTATGTAAGGGAAAATAATAGAGTGGAACCAATTTACAATGAGAAACACTTTTGGGGGCGTTCACAACAAAAAATGATGTGAATAAATGACCAAAATTGAAATAAAATAAAATAAAATTTAGCTTGGCTACACATATATATATATATATATATAAATATATATATATATATATATATATATATACTAGAGATGCGCGGTTTGCGGACACAACTGCGGAGTCCGCGGATTATCCGCGGATCGGGCGGTTGAAATAAAAAAAAATTAGATTTTATCCGCGGGTCGGGTCGGGCGGTTGAAATAAAAAAAAATTAGATTTTAAATAGATTCAGGCGGGTGGCAGTTAAACCAATTGGTAAATATATATACATAGTTAAATGTTGTTACCCACATACGAAAAACGAGCAGGCACCTGCAGCATATGCCATAACAGAAGAAAAAAAAAAAAAAAGAGATGGACACTTTTACGGAGCGGAGAAGGGACGCCTCGCCGGGGTCCGGGACCGAGGCCCCTTCCCCCGAGAGGGCCCCACCGGCAGCCGTAGCTGAGGCGATCCGCGAGAAGGGCCCGACGCACGTCCAGGGTCACCACCGCGCCCACCGCACCGACACCCCGCCTCGTCCGCCTTCGCCGCGGCCGGCGTCACGCGCAGCAGGTAAGCAGCTTACCTGCCCGCCACCCCTGTTGCCGGGGGCGCGTAACAGGGGTCACTCCGCGCGCAGTGCGCTCACGAAAGGGGTGGGGCTCACCCTGGTTGATATAGACAGCAGGACGGTGGCCATGGAAGTCGGAACCCGCTAAGGAGTGTGTAACAACCCACCTGCCGAATCAACTAGCCCTGAAAATGGATGGCGCTGGAGCGTCGGGCCCATACCCGGCCGTCGCCGGCAGCGAGACGCGCTTGGAGGTGCGCTCAGCGCGGCTCCCATATGATTGCGCACTGGTGTGCGTCTGGGCCGTGACAGCGTGGCACGCGAATGTCTGTGCTGCATTGGATCAGTCTCCTTTCTTTAACAGGCAAAAGCTTTATAACCTCACTAATGCCTTGCATCGTCTATATTAGATATATAACAACGGGCGGGTGCGGTTCTGATTAAATGTTAGGTCGGGTGGATGGCAGATGGTTGACGACTTTCTGATGCGGTTGCGGATGAAATAATTGCCTATCCGCGCATCTCTAATATATACATATACATATACATATACATATATATATATATATATATATATATATATATATATATATATATATATATATATATATATATATATATACTAGGGTTGACTCGATAGCAATATTTTGGTAGCAGTACCAAAATGCATTTTGATACTTTTCTAAATAAAGGGGCCGTCAAACAATGTCATTATTGGCTTTATTTTAACAAAAAAATCTTAGTGTACATGAAACATATGTTTATTATTGTCATTTAGTCCTTAAATAAAATAGTGGACATACTAGACAACTTGTCTTTTAGTAGTAAGTAAACAAACAAAGACTCCTAATTAGTCTGCTGACGTATGCAGTAACATATTGTGTCATTTATACACCCATTATTTTCTACACATTATGAGGGACGAACTGTAAAAAATGGATTATTAATCTACTTGTTCATTTACTGTTAATATCTGCTTATTTTCTCTTTCAACATGTTCTATCTACACTTCTGTTAAAATGTAATAATCACTTATTCTTCTCTTCTTTCATACTTGACATTAGTTTTGGATGATACCACACATTTAGGTATGGATGTGATACCAAGTAGTTACAGGATCATACATTGCTCATATTAAAAGTCCTCATGTGTCCAGGGACGTATTTACTGACTTTATAAACATAGTAAAAAATAAAAAATAAAGAAAAAAATATTTTGTGACGATAAAAAATATTGATGTAATCATAGTAGTATCGATGAGTTTCGCTATTGTACTTGGTATCATTACAGTGGATGTCAGGTGTAGATCCACCCATGGCATTTGTTTACATTGTGACGGCGGTGAGCTATTGTATCCTCCTACGGTGTGTAGTGAAGCATGTTTAGCTATTCCTCCTCCTCCAGTGATAATGGTACTTGTAAGAAACGTACTTTATTTGTCGTCATGGAGGCCAGGATTAGTGATTTAGAAGTAGCTAAAACACTGTGGATGGATGTTAGCCGCTAACTACCTAGCCATGTCTTAAAGCAGCTCTTCCTGAGGGTGTTTCAGTGTTATAACGTCACCTTTATCTTTACTTTTTACACCAAAATGCGTCCATTCTCCCTTTTCTGTCTACACACTGTGTCTGCTTGCAAGTACTCTGTGTGTGTGCGCTGCCCAACATGCTCCTCTGCTCGTAAAACAAGCAATGTCACCACGTGACGACGCGCCGTCATGCCTGTTAAAAAAAAATAATTGGGAACCCATCCATCTATTTTCTACCGCTTGTCCCTTTCGGGGTGGCGAGGGGTGCTGGAGCCTATCCCAGCTGCATTCTTACCAGGAGGAGGTGTTTTGAATGTATAAAAAAATCATAATACGACCCCTTTAATTAACAAAATGTTTCCTGCCGTGTCCTAAAGTGAAAGTTGGGGGTGGACGTGGGGGGGGGAGGAGGAGAATGTAGGGGGCGTGGCGAGTGTGGCAGATGTGGGATTATCTGTGGGAAAATGGCAGTGTGAGTGTGTGTGTGTGTGTGTGTGTGTGTGTGACCTCTTATCGCTCCAATGTTTGGGTTTCTTTGCGTTTGATCACGGTGACGCATGTGTGTGTGTGTGTGTGTGTGTGTATGTGTATGTGTGTGTGTGTGTGTTAACCTTTTGGTCTTTGAAAGTGCATAAGAAGGATAAAGACACCAAACTGCAAGAAGGAGCATGCTCATGCGACACTCACACACACACACACACACACACACACACACACACTCTGCTAGTTTGATTCTCAGCCTCTACTTTTTTTTTTTTTTTTTTTTGTCAAACCCACATAATCCAGCAGGCCGTAATCTGTGACTGTTGGGTAATCTCTGGAAAAAGCTTCTCCCTCTCTGCACTTCATCCCTTCATCCCGCTCTCACACTCTCATTTACCCTCTCATTTGCTAAAGAGTGCACGTTCCCCCCCCGCCCCCCCAACCCCCACCACCACCACCTTCCATTGCACTTGGATTCAAATCAAGGAAAAAGAGCCCCCCACAAACACAAACACACACACACACACACACACACACACACACACACACACACACACACACACACACACGCACACACACACACACACACGATGATCTATTCCTCACTCGGTCACCAGCACCATTATTAACTTTTCATATACCTGCACAACAATTCATCTTTTGCCTGGCGATCGTCAGTCTTCTCGAGGGTCGACTGGAGTTCACAATTTTTTATGGTAATTTTAGCTGTGACGCCTGCAACCGAGACTCGGTCGCCATGGCAACCGCGCCATTGCCTATGCATCCCGCATACGGTCGGTCCCTCGGCTATGGACGGCGAGGCGACGGCCGAGTGTGAATTCTTCTTTCCCGGCAAAATGTGTGAGAAGGTAATCAGCGCCGAATCAATTTATTCTCGTTTTAATTTGGTCTCAGCAGAGATGGACTGTTGGCAGGCAACTTTTAGGGACCAGCCCCCCCCACCCCCCTCCCAAAAAATAAACCCTAAGAGATGAGAAGTGGATGGGTTTGTCCCCCAGGTTCTCATTATATCTAAAAAAAAAACCTTTGTTTTGCCATAGTGGAAGTATTTTGCACAAAAGTGGCTTTTTTTTTTTTTTTTTACTGTGTATGGATCAGGGATGTCCAAAGTGCGGCCCACAGCTAATTATAAAAATACTATTTAAAAACACATGGAAAAGTGGAATAAAAGAGGAAAAAGGTGGAATGTAACAAGAAAAAGTTGCAATAACAATTAATAATAACACAAAACTGCCAGGCTTTGCAACAAAAATAATAATGAATCAAAATCAATGTTGTTGACCTATTGAAGTGGAAGACAAAATATGTATGACTTATTTTTATCTTTTTTTTATTTTTATCTATTTTTTATCACTTTTATGATTAGGGCCCTTATGGCTCCGCAATAATTAGATTTTTTTTTTTTTTTAAACTGTCATTGCTCTAAAAATAATAATGAAGCTATTAAAGGCTCCAATTACTTCACATCAAATATTCCACTTTGAAATATGTTTTGAGGAAAATATTGCATAATTGGTAAAAAAATAACTTTTCTTTGACAAAAAAGGCAAAAAAAAACAAACCAAAAAAACACAACAAAATAATTAAAATTTATAATCAACAGATAGATTTGAAGTTGATTAAAGAATTAATTGTTGAAAGTGGAAGAAAAAATATGCATGACTTATTTTTATCTTTTTTGGATCCCCAATAATTTGATTTTTTTTTTTTAAACTGTCATTGCTCGAAAAATAATAATGAAGCTATCAAAGGCTCCAATTACTTCACATCAAAATATTCCACTTTGAAATACGTTTTGAGGAAAATATTGCATAATTGGTGTTTTCCATTTAAAAAACTAACTTTTCTTTGACAAAAAAACCAAACCAAAAAAACACAACAAAATAATTAAAATGTATAATCAACAGATATATTTGAAGTTGATTAAAGAATTAATTGTTGAAAGTGGAAGAAAAAATATGCATGACTTATTTTTTATCTTTTTTGGATCCCCAATAATTGGATTTTTTTTTTAAACTGTCATTGCTCAAAAAATAATAATGAAGCTATTGAAGGCTCCAATTACTACATGTCAAATATTCCACTTTGAAATATGTTTTGAGGAAAATATTGCATAATTAGTGTTTTCCATTTAAAAAACAAAGTCTTCTTTGACAAAAAAGGCATGAAAAACAAACAAAAAAACCACAAGAAAATAATTAAAATGCATAATCAGCAGATGGATCTTAAATTGTTGAAAGTGGAAGAAAAAATATGTATGACTTATTCTTATCTTTTTTTTAAATTACTTTTATGATTGGGGCCCTTTTCGATCCCCACGAATTAGATTTTTTTTTTGTAACTGGCATTGCTCGAAAAATAATAATGAATGAATGATTGACCTATTTAAGGCTCCAATTACTACACATTAAATATTCCACTTTGATATATTTTTTGAGGAAAATATTGCATCATTTGTTTTTGAAAAACAAAGTTTTCTTAGACAAAGAAAGCATAAAAAAACAAACAAAAAAAACACAACATAATAAAAACTTTTAATCAACGTATAGCTCTGAAGTTGATTAAATAATTAATTGTTGAAAGTAGAAGAAAAAATATGTATGTATGTATTTTTATCTTTTTTTATTTTTAGCTATTTTTTTTATCACTTTTATGATTAGGGCCCTTATAGATCCGCAATAATTTGATATATATATATTTTTTTTAACTGTCATTGCTCGAAAAATAATAATGAAGCTATTGAAGGCTCCAATTACTTCACATCAAATATTCCACTTTGAAATGTTTTGAGGAAAATATTGCATAATTGGTAAAAAATAACTTTTCTTTGACAAAAACGGCAAAAAAAAAACAAACAAAAAAAAAAAAAAAAAAATAAGTAAAATGTATAATCAACAGATAGATTTGAAGTTGATTAAAGAATTAATTGTTGAAAGCGGAAGAAAAAATATGCATGACTTATTTTTATCTTTTTTGGATCCCCAATAATTGGATTTTTTTTTTTTTAAACTGTCATTGCTCAAAATTAATAATGAAGCTATTGAAGGCTCCAATTACTACACGTCAAATATTCCCCTTTGAAATATGTTTTGAGGAAAATATTGCATAATTAGTGTTTTCCATTTAAAAAACAAAGTTTTCTTTGACAAAAAAGGCATGAAAAACAAACAAAAAAACCACAACAAAATAATTAAAATGCATAATCAGCAGATGGATCTTAAATTGTTGAAAGTGGAAGAAAAAATATGTATGACTTATTCTTATCTTTTTTTTAAATTACTTTTATGATTGGGGCCCTTTTCGATCCCCACGAATTAGATTTTTTTTTTTTAACTGGCATTGCTCGAAAAATAATAATGAATGAATGATTGACCTATTTAAGGTTCCAATTACTACACATTAAATATTCCACTTTGAAATATTTTTTGAGGAAAATATTGCATAATTTGTTTTTGAAAAAACAAAGTTTTCTTAGACAAAAAAAGCATAAAAAAACAAACAAAAAAAACACAACATAATAAAAACTTTTAATCAACGTATAGCTCTGAAGTTGATTAAATAATTAATTGTTGAAAGTAGAAGAAAAAATATGTATGTATGTATTTTTATCTTTTTTTTATTTTTAGCTATTTTTTTAATCACTTTTATGATTGGGGCTCTTTTGGATCCCCAATAATTATTATTATTATTTTTAACACTGTGTCTGCTTGTAAGTACTCTGTGTGCGCGCGCTGCCGAACATGCTCCTCTGCTCGTAAAACCAGCAATGACACCACGTGAAAATACTTTTCAGACAGAGTATAGTACCGTTTTTGTTTTGTGAGTACTGCAATACTATACTAGTACCGGTAGAGATGTCCGATAATATCGAGCTGCCGATATTATCGGCCGATAAGTGCTTTAAAATGTAATATCGGAAATTATCGGCATCGGTTTCAAAAAGTAAAATGTAAGACTTTTTAAAAGGCCGCTGTGTACACGGACGTAGGGAGAAGTACAGAGCGCCAATAAACCTTAAAGGCACTGTCCAATCACATAATATCTACAGCTTATCACACACACAAGTGAATGCAATTCACACTTGGTCAACAGCCATACAGGTCACACTGAGGGTGGCCGTATAAACAAGTTTAACACTGTTACAAATATGCGCCACACTGTGAACCCACACCAAACAAGAATGATAAACACATTTCAAGAGAACATCCGCACCGTAACACAACAGCACAAATACCCAGAACCCCTTGCAGCACTAACTCTTCTCTCAGGGAGAGCATGCCCCAAATTCCAAGCTGCTGTTTTGAGGCATGTTCAAAAAAAATATTCCACTTTGTGACTTCAATAATAAATATGGCAGTGTCATGTTGGCATTTTTTTCCATAACTTGAGTTGATTTATTTTGGAAAACCTTGTTACATTGTTTAATGCATCCAGCGGGGCATCACAACAAAATTAGGCATAATAATGTGTTCATTCCACCACTGTATATATCGGTATCGCTTGATATCGGTATCGGTAATTACGAGTTGGACAATATCGGAATATTGGCAAAAAAGCCATTATCAGACATCTCTAAGTACCAGTATACCAGTACAACTAGAGATGTCCTGCCGATAATATCGACCGATAAATGCTTTAAAATGTATCGGCATCGTTTTTTTATTATCGGTATCGTTTTTAATTTTCTATTTTTTTATTAAATCAACATAAAAAACACAAGATACACTTACAATTAGTGCACCAACCCAAAAAAACTCCCTCCCCCATTCACACTCATTCACACAAAAGGGTTGTTTCTTTCTGTTATTAATATTGTGGTTCCTACATTATATATCAATATATATCAATACAGTCTGCAAGGGATACAGTCCGTAAGCACACACTGCTGCTCCACTAATAGTACTAACCTTTAACACTTCATTGTACTCATTTTCATTCATTACTAGTTTCTATGTAACTGTTTTACTTTCTTTTTTATTCAAGAAAATGTTTTTAATTTATTTATCTTATTTTATTTTATTCATTTTTAAAAAAAGGACCTTATCTTCACCATACCTGGTTGTCCAAATTAGGCATAATAATGTGTTAATTCCACGACTGTATACAGGTAAAAGCCAGTAAATTAGAATATTTTGAAAAACTTGATTTATTTCAGTAATTGCATTCAAAAGGTGTAACTTGTACATTATATTTATTCATTGCACACAGACTGATGCATTCAAATGTTTATTTCATTTAATTTTGATGATTTGAAGTGGCAACAAATGAAAATCCAAAATTCCGTGTGTCACAAAATTAGAATATTACTTAAGGCTAATACAAAAAAGGGATTTTTAGAAATGTTGGCCAACTGAAAAGTATGAAAATGAAAAATATGAGCATGTACAATACTCAATACTTGGTTGGAGCTCCTTTTGCCTCAATTACTGCGTTAATGCGGCGTGGCATGGAGTCCATGAGTTTCTGGCACTGCTCAGGTGTTATGAGAGCCCAGGTTGCTCTGATAGTGGCCTTCAACTCTTCTGCGTTTTTGGGTCTGGCATTCTGCATCTTCCTTTTCACAATACCCCACAGATTTTCTATGGGGCTAAGGTCAGGGGAGTTGGCGGGCCAATTTAGAACAGAAATACCATGGTCCGTAAACCAGGCACGGGTAGATTTTGCGCTGTGTGCAGGCGCCAAGTCCTGTTGGAACTTGAAATCTCCATCTCCATAGAGCAGGTCAGCAGCAGGAAGCATGAAGTGCTCTAAAACTTGCTGGTAGACGGCTGCGTTGACCCTGGATCTCAGGAAACAGAGTGGACCGACACCAGCAGATGACATGGCACCCCAAACCATCACTGATGGTGGAAACTTTACACTAGACTTCAGGCAACGTGGATCCTGTGCCTCTCCTGTCTTCCTCCAGACTCTGGGACCTCGATTTCCAAAGGAAATGCAAAATTTGCATGGTTGGGTGATGGTTTGGGGTGCCATGTCATCTGCTGGTGTCGGTCCACTCTGTTTCCTGAGATCCAGGGTCAACGCAGCCGTCTACCAGCAAGTTTTAGAGCACTTCATGCTTCCTGCTGCTGACCTGCTCTATGGAGATGGAGATTTCAAGTTCCAACAGGACTTGGCGCCTGCACACAGCGCAAAATCTACCCGTGCCTGGTTTACGGACCATGGTATTTCTGTTCTAAATTGGCCCGCCAACTCCCCTGACCTTAGCCCCATAGAAAATCTGTGGGGTATTGTGAAAAGGAAGATGCAGAATGCCAGACCCAAAAACGTAGAAGAGTTGAAGGCCACTATCAGAGCAACCTGGGCTCTCATAACACCTGAGCAGTGCCAGAAACTCATCGACTCCATGCCACGCCGCATTAACGCAGTAATTGAGGCAAAAGGAGCTCCAACCAAGTATTGAGTATTGTACATGCTCATATTTTTCATTTTCATACTTTTCAGTTGGCCAACATTTCTAAAAATCCCTTTTTTGTATTAGCCTTAAGTAATATTCTAATTTTGTGACACACAGAATTTTGGATTTTCATTTGTTGCCACTTCAAATCATCAAAATTAAATGAAATAAACATTTGAATGCATCAGTCTGTGTGCAATGAATAAATATAATGTACAAGTTACACCTTTTGAATGCAATTACTGAAATAAATCAAGTTTTTCAAAATATTCTAATTTACTGGCTTTTACCTGTATATCGGTATCGCTTGATATCGGTATCGGTAATTAAGAGTTGGACAATATCGGAATATCAGATATCGGCAAAAAAAGCCATTATCGGACATCCCTAAGTACAACCCTACACTCTTAGAAATAAAAGTGCTAAGTAGAACCATATATGGTTCTTCGGCTCGTCCTCATAGGAGAACCCTTTTTGGCTCCAGGTAGAACCTTTTTATAAAGGTTCCACCTGGAACCCTTTTGGAGGGTTCTACCTAGAACTGTGTGTGTAAGGTTCCACCCAGAACCCCCCATGAGAGGTTCTACAAAGAACCCACGCAGGGAGTTCCACTAAGAACCCTTTCGTATTTCAAGGGTTTCATCTAGAACCCACACAGGGAGTTCCACTAAGAACCCTTTTGTATTTCAAGACTTTCATCCAGAACCCACGCAGGGAGTTCCACTAAGAACCCGTTCGTATTTCAAGGGTTTCATCTAGAACCCACACAGGGAGTTCCACTAAGAACCCTTTCGTTTGTCAAGGGTTTCATCTAGAACCTATGCAGGGAGTTCCACTAAGAACCCTTTCATGTTTCAAGGGTTTCATCTAGAACTCACACAGGGAGTTCCACAAAGAACTCTTTCATGTTTCAAGGGTTTCATCTAGACCTGACACAGGGGGTTCTAAAAACATCCCTTTTCAAAGGTTTTCTCCGATAACCGTCTTGTCTTCTGAGGGTTCTATAAAGAACCATATTGTATTCTACAGATCAGTTTAGTTCATATTATATTGTGGTCATTTATCATGTTGACAAATGTTATCAGGAAGTATGTCCCTGGTGACACAGGATCTTACCCATGCTTTCAACAATCCCTGAAGAACTCTTTCTTCCAAAAACGGTTCTCTGGATCAAAATAGTTCTTACTGGAACCCTTAGTGTTAGTGAGAACCCTTTTAAAACCAATTATTCAGAAAAGGGGTTTTAAAGGGTTCTCTGGATCAAAATGCTTCTTACTGGAACCATTAGCGTTACCAAGAACCCTTGAAAAACCCTTTCTTCAGGAAAGGGTTTTTCAGAAGCAAAATGGTTCCAGTTAGAACCTCAGCCCTTGTAGAAGAACCCTTTTAGAACCCTTATTTCTAAGAGTGTAGTATAAACAGTGATTGGCGATTGTTGAGCGGAAGATTATTTTTTTTCATTACTGCATTTTGTAAATACTTGATTTACTTTAGATGTTCACCAATCTGTGCACTGGTGACCAAGAGTTAGTTTAATAAACATCCCCAACTGGAAAACTGCGACTGAGCCATCATTGCTTGCATGGTTAGAGTTTCTTTGACTACAAGGTTATTTAACTAGTTGCGTTCAGACTCAGGATACTCTGCGGTACCTCTGGATTGGCAGACCGGGGTGGTGGTTCCTCTCTTTAAGAAGGGGAACCGGAGGGTGTGTTCCAACTATCGTGGGATCACACTCCTCAGCCTTCCCGGTAAGGTCTATTCAGTTGTACTGGAGAGGAGGCTACGCCGGATAGTCGAACCTCGGATTCAGGAGGAACAGTGTGGTTTTCGTCTTGGTCGTGGAACTGTTGACCAGCTCTATACTCTCGGCAGGGTCCTTGAGGGTGCATGGGAGTTTGCCCAACCAGTCTACATGTGCTTTGTGGACTTGGAGAAGGTATTCGACCGTGTACCCCGGGAAGTCCTGTGGGGAGTGCTCAGAGAGTATGGGGTATCGGACTGTCTTATTGTGGCAGTTCGCTCCCTGTATGATCAGTGTCAGAGCTTGGTCCGCATTGCCGGCAGTAAGTCGGACACGTTTCCAGTGAGGGTTGGACTGCGCCAAGGCTGCCCTTTGTCACCGATTCTGTTCATAACCTTTATGGACAGAATTTCTAGGCGCAGTCAGGGCGTTGAGGGGATCTGGTTTGGTGGCTGCAGGATTAGGTCACTGCTATTTGCAGATGATGTGGTCCTGATGGCTTCCTCCGGCCAAGATCTTCAGCTCTCACTGGATCGGTTCGCAGCCGAGTGTGAAGCGACTGGGATGGGAATCAGCACCTCCAAGTCCGAGTCCATGGTTCTCTCCCGGAAAAGGGTGGAGTGCCATCTCCGGGTTGGGGAGGAGATCTTGCCCCAAGTGGAGGAGTTCAAGTACCTCGGAGTCTTGTTCACGAGTGGGGGAGGAGTGGGTCGTGAGATCGACAGGCGGATCGGTGCGGCGTCTTCAGTAATGCGGACGCTGTATCGATCCGTTGTGGTGAAGAAGGAGCTGAGCCGGAAGGCAAAGCTCTCGATTTACCGGTCGATCTACGTTCCCATCCTCACCTATGGTCATGAGCTTTGGGTCATGACCGAAAGGACAAGATCACGGGTACAAGCGGCCCAAATGAGTTTCCTCCGCCGAGTGGCGGGGCTCTCCCTTAGAGATAGGGTGAGAAGGTCTGTCATTCGGGGGGAGCTCAAAGTAAAGCCGCTGCTCCTCCACATGGAGAGGAGCCAGATGAGGTGGTTCGGGCATCTGGTCAGAATGCCACCCGAACGCCTCCCTAGGAAGGTGTTTCGGGCACGTCCGACCGGTAGGAGGCCGCGGGGAAGACCCAGGACACGTTGGGAAGACTATCTCTCCCGGCTGGCCTGGGAACGCCTCGGGATCCCCCGGGAGGAGCTGGACGAAGTGGCTGGGGAGAGGGAAGTCTGGGCTTCCCTGCTTAAGCTGCTGCCCCCGCGACCCGACCTCGGATAAGCGGAAGAAGATGGATGGATGGACGTTCAGACTCAGTTGTCATATTTGAAAGGCGTGCAGCGTGGATTCTCCAACAGAGAGACCGCGTCAATTATTCAACCCGGGTCTCACGTGGCGTCACACACCTTCCATAGGTCACCCTTTCGGCCTCCTGCTGTGACTTCCTGTCCTTATCTCGGCGCGCAGCCCCGTCTCAGCGCCCTCGCTGCACGCGGCGGCCCACTGGGCGCTGGCCGCTGATTTGTTCTGGCGTTTTGAGGCGAATGGGTTTTCTTGGCCGTGGCACCGCGAGGCTCGAGCAAAAAGGAGGGGAAACGGCAGCCGGGAGACGGCGTAAAAAGCTGAGATGAGGAGCTATAAAAAGAAGGGAGTGAGAAACCTGGCGAGGAAATAGTCGAGGAGGAGCGGCGGCTGCAGGGCTGTAATTGAAATCTAATTATCACCTCCGGTCTCCGCTGACGGCCCGCTGCAGAAGAAAAACTCTCGCCCGTGCACGCCATCGTCATCACGTGTGCGCTGGTGATCATCGCATTATTACCAGTAACATCTGCCGTCTTCGCACACCAATAATCCCCCTGTCCCGAGAGCAGTATAGGACCTTCACGCGCTTGACCCTCACACACACACACATACACACACACACACACACACACACACACACACACTAGTGACCATGAGCAAATTGTTTAAGAACAACACTTCTCAACAAGGAATTTAGGGATTTCACCATCTACGCTCCGTAATATCAGCAAAGGGTTCAGAGAATCTGGAGAAATCGCTGCACATAAGCCATGATATTACGCCCCTTGGATCCCTCAGGCGGTACTGCATCAAAAAGCCACATCAGTGTGTAAAGGGTATCACCACATGGGCTCAGGAACACTTCAGAAAACCACTGTCAGTAACTACAGTTGGTCGCTACATCTGTAAGTTTAAACTCTACTATGCAAAGCCAAAGCCATTTATCAACAACACCCAGAAACGCTTCACTGGGCCCGAGCTCATCTAAGATGGACTGATGCAAAGTGGAAAAGTGTTCTGTGGTCTGACGAGTCCACATTTCAAATTGTTTTTGGAAACTGTGGACGTTGTCGTGTCCGTCTTACCAAAGAGGAAAAGAACCATCCGGGTTGTTATAGGTGCAAAGTGTAAAAGTCAGCATGTGTGATGGTATGGGGGTGTATTAGTGCCCAAGACATGGGTAACTTACACATCTGTGAAGGCACCATTAATGCTGAAAGGTACATACAGGTTTTGGAGCAACATATGTTGCCATCCAAGCAACGTTATCATGGACGCCCCTGCTTATTTCAGCAAGACAATGCCAAGCAATATATATATATATATATATATATATATATATATATATATATATATATATATATATATATATATATGTATGTGTGGGGAAAAAAAATCACAAGACTATTTCATCTCTACAGGCCTGTTTCATGAGGGGGGTACCCTCAATCGTCAGGAGATTTTAATGGGAGCATTCGCATACCATGGTTTATATAGGGCACAGAGTGGGTGGGTACAGGCTGGCCTAGGGGCGTGGTGATTGGTTCATGTGTTACCTAGGAGGTGTTTCCGTCTATGGCGGCATGTTGTTACAATTTCGCTGCACTTGTTGAGGGATGACAGGTCTGGACGGTAGATAATAAACAGTTTCTCTTTCAAGCATAGGTTGCATCTTTTATTACCACTATTGTAAGGTGTGCTGGATGCAAGAATTTGCCATGTTATTGAATATTCAACATTATTGTCTTTGAGGTCCCAAATGTGTTTGCTGAGTTCTGTGGTATTTCGCAGGTTTTTGTTCCTGAAAGAAGCCTTGTGGTTGTTCCATCTGGTTTTGAATTCACCCTCGGTTAATCCTACATATGTGTCGGATGTGTTAATGTCCTTGCGTATTACCTTAGATTGGTAGACAACTGATGTTTGTAAGCATCCCCCGTTGAGGGGGCAATCAGGTTTCTTTCGACAGTTACATGCTTTGTTGGTTTTGGAGTCGTTCTGACTGGGGGTCGACGGCTCATTTGCAATTGTTTTGTTGTGGTTTGAGATGATTTGTCGTATATTGTTCATGCAGCTGTAGCTCAATTTGATGTTGTTCTTGTTGAATACTTTTCTTAGGGTGTTGTCTTTGGGAAAGTGTTTGTCAATCAGGTTGAGGAATTTGTGTCCAATGTTCGTTGAGACGTTTTTGCTGTATGGGGGGTTGTACCAGATGATGCCGTTTCGTTTTCTGTTCTTTTTTGGCTGGTTTCCTGGCGTGGGTTCATAGGTGAGGGTGAAATTGTATCCGCTTTCATCAAGGGCTTTTTGGTACGGGGGGGTTGCTTGGTCAAATTCAGCTTTGCTAGATGACAGCATCGATAGCCTTTTATTGATTCCGGTAGGTATTCTTTTCGTGGTGGTGGGTGGATGGTTGCTGTCATGGTGCACGTATTGGAGTGTTGTGTTGGGTTTCGTGAATGGTTGGTAGCTGTTATTTCTCAGGTTGAAAGTGACGTCAAGGAAGTTGACGGTTTGCTTGTTGGCTTCAATCGTGATCCGTAGGCCGTTCTCTTTGAAAATTTGGCATATGCGCTTCTTGGTATTCTCGCTGCTCCTTGGCGCAGCGAAATTGTAACAACATGCCGCCATAGACGGAAACACCTTCTAGGTAACACATGAACCAATCACCACGCCCCTAGGCCAGCCTGTACCCACCCACTCTGTGCCCTATATAAACCATGGTATGCGAATGCTCCCATTAAAATCTCCTGACGATTGAGGGTACCCCCCTCATGAAACAGGCCTGTAGAGATGAAATAGTCTTGTGATTTTTTTTCCCCACACATACATATATTGCGCTCTACTACGGTATCTTTTAGATAACCTTATTAAGACATATATATATATATATATATATATATATATATATATATATATATATATATATATATATATATATATATATATATATATATATATATATATATATATGTCTTAATAAGGTTATTCAAAAAAAAAAAAAAAAAAAAAAAAAAATATATATATATATATATATATATATATATATATATATATATATATATATGTCTTAATAAGGTTATCCAAAAAATAGTGCTCGATACCGTAGTAGAGCGCAATATATGTATGTGTGGGAAAAAAATCACAAGACTACAGGTCTGGACGGTATATAATAAACAGTGTTGTTTATTATATACCGTCCAGACCTGTCATCCCTCAACAAGCGCAGCGAAATTGTATCAGCATGCCGCCACAGACGGAAACACCTCCTAGGTAACACATGAGCCAATCACCACGCCCCTACGCCAGCCTGTACCCACCCACTCTGTGCCCTATATAAACCATGGTATGTGAATGCTCCCATTAAAATCTCCTGATGATTGAGGGAACCCCTCATGAAACAGGCCTGTAGAGATGAAGTAGTCTTGTGATTTTTTTCCCACACATACATATATATATATATATATATATATATATATATATATATATACACACACACATATATATATATACATACATACATACATACACACATATATATATACAGTATATATATATATATGTATGTAATACATATATGTATAAATTTGAATATGTGTATATATATATATATATATATATTACATACATATATATGTGTGTAATATATATATATATATATATATATATATATATATATATATATATATATATATATATATATATACATATATATATATCTTTTATTTTTCTAATCAATTAAGAATCTTTACAAATCAGAATCGTGATTATTTAAAAACAAAACAAAACAAAAATAAAAAAAATTTTGACACCTCTAATATATAATATCAGTTTTTAGCATTTTTTATCTTTTTTTTTTTTTTTTTAAATGGTCCACCTCTACTTAACTTTTCAGTATGTGGCCCTTGGTGGAAAAAGTTTAGACGCCCCTGATCTAAAATATTAGAAGCTGTCAAAATGTAAATGAACATACTTAAAATATAAACAAAACAACAAAAATAAAGTAATACTAACTTATGATTTCATTTAGAAAAATGACAACCACCATAATAAACAGTGGTAAATATGTAACTGAACAATAATAATTTTGTTCAGGCAGAGTTGTTGACACACTAGATTACACAATCGTTATCAATCATTTTATTCCGTTCTTACATTGGGAAAAAACAACAGTAAAAAATGTAAGAAAAAAAGAGCAAAAAAATGGCTATGTAATTTAAAAAAGCTGAAATGTTGTAACTAATAATAATAATAATATAATTAATCACCTATAATACAAAAAATATGTCCGCCGCATACTAGAGATGGCGCGGATAGGCAATTATTTCATCCGCAACCGCATCACAAAAGTCGTCAACCATCCGCATCCACCCGAACTAACATTTAATCAAAACCGCACCCGCCCGTTGTTATATATCTAATATAGACGATGCAAGGCATTAGTGAGGTTATAAAGCTTTTGCCTGTTAAAGAAAGGAGACTGATCCAATGCAGCAGAGACATTCAAGGCGTGCCACGCTGTCACGGCCCAGACGCACACTAGTGCGCAATCATCTGGGAGCCGCGCTGAGCGCACCGGCCTCCAAGTGCGCTCGCGCCACTCAAACTGCTGCAGGCAGCTGCGTTCTATCTTGTTTTAACATCCTGAGGCACTCTTCTGGGATCACGGCGGACGAAACTGCTCATGCTCAGGGTGTTTGTGGAGGTTCGGGGTTTTGCACAAATGTGATGCACCATGTTAGATGTCCCGGTTTTGTGACTGTCGTAGACATAAACAGCGTCGCAGCTCTTGCAAATCACGTAGCCAGCATTACTATCATCCTGATTTACAACCTCATAAAAACGAGTCCACGCTGAACTTTTCTGGCCTTTTTTTCCCCTGGTCTTTAGTATTCCCTTTTTTAGTTTGTTGCGGCCCTGCGATGAGGTGGCGACTTGTCCAGGGTGTACCCCGCCTTCCGCCCGATTGTAGCTGAGATAGGCTCCAGCGCCCCCCGCGACCCCAAAGGGAATAAGCGGTAGAAAATGGATGGATAGTTTGTTGCGTACCACGTTTGCTGCCGGCGTTGCCATCTCTCTTTTTTTTCTTCTTCTGTTGTGGCATATGCTGCAGGTGCCTGCTCGTTTTTCATATGTGGGTAACAATATTTAACTATGGGTTGTACTTGTATGGGTTATACTTGTATAGCGCTTTTCTACCTTCAAGGTACTCAAAGCGCTTTGACACTACTTCCACATTTACCCATTCACACACACATTCACACACACATTCACACACTGATGGAGGGAGCTGCCATGCAAGGCGCTAACCAGCACCCATCAGGAGTGCTGGTTATGTCTATGTATATATATTTCCCAATTGGTTTAACTGCCACCCGCCTGAATCTATTTAAAATCTAATTTTTTTTTTATTTCAACCGCCCGACCCGACCCGCGGATAAAATCTAATTTTTTTTTATTTCAACCGCCCGACCCGCGGATAATCCGCGGACTCCGCGGTTGTGTCCGCAAACCGCGCATCTCTACCGCATACTTTGACTTCTCAGCATGCGGACCACGCTGGAAAGAGTTTGAACTAAAGTATTAAAAGTATTGATATTTTCATTTGAGGATCAATATTAGAGCATAAAGATCTGGTATCGGCAGTATCGATCTTTCAGTACTGATCCTCACGTCAATGCTACATCGTCTGTTTTAACATGCGTAATAATTCATCAACTTCCCTTGGCGCTTTTCATCAAAACTCAGACGCTTTACAAATAATAAATACACAGTTTATTTTGAAATTCCTCATTCTGGTTACCATCTCTAGGCGATGTAACGATACCAAAATGTCCTATCACGGTTATTGTGGCCAAAATGATGACGGTTGTCATTATTATCTGCGGAGTCCAAGACTAGTTTACACTGCAGGCCAAACTGGATCAAACCTGATAACGTTTATTCAATGTTGGGTTCTGACTTGATCATTGAAATGTGGTCATTTCACAACCAAAATTCTACAACACAAATACAACGTTGAAACAACATGCTTTTTGACAACGTTTATACAATACAACGTTGTGACGTTGATTTGACCATTGAAATTTGGTCATTTCACGACCAAAATTCAACAACACAAACAGGTTATAACAACGTACTTTTTGACAACATTTATTCAATGTCGGGTTGTGATTTTGATTTGACCATTGAGTTTTGGTCATTTCCCAACCTATATTCTACAACACAAACACAACGTTGAAACAACATGCTTTTTGATAACGTTTAAGCAATGTCAGGTTGTGACGTTGATTTGACATTGAAATTTGGTCATTTCCCAACCAAAATTCAACAACACAGATACCACGTTGAAACAACATGCTTTTTGACAACGTTTAATCAATGTTGGGTTGTGACGTTGATTTGACGGTTGAAATTTGGTCAGCTCTTAACCAATATTCTCCAACACAAATACAACGTTGAAACAACATACTTTTTGACAACGTTTATTCAATACAACGTTGTGATGTTGATTTGACATTGAAATTTGGTAATTTCCCAACCAAAATTCAACAACACAAATACAACGTTGAAACAACATGCTTTTCGACAACGTTTATTCAATGTTGGGTTCTGACTTGACCATTGAATTTTGGTCATTTCCCAACCAAAATTTGACAACACAAATACAACGTTGAAACAACATGCTTTTTGACGTTTATTCAATGTCAGGTTGTGACGTTTATTTGACATTGAAATGTGGTCATTTCACAACCAAAATTCAACAACACAAATACAACGTTGAAACAACATGCTTTTTGACAACGCTTATTCAATGTCAAGTTGTGATGTTGATTTGACATTGAAATTTGGTCATTTCACAACCAAAATTTGACAACACAAACACAACGGTGAAACTTTTGACAACATTGATTCAATGTCAGGTTGTGACGTTGATTTGACGGTTTAATTTTTTGTCATTTTCCAACCAATATTCTACGACACAAATACAACGTTGAAACAACATACTGTTTGACAACGTTTATTCAATGTCGGGTTCTGACTTGATCATTGAATTTTGGTCATTCCCCAACCAAAATTCTACAACACAAACACAACGTTGAAAGAACATGCTTTTTGACAACGTTTATTCAATACAACGTTGTGATGTTTATTTGACCATTGAAATGTGGTCATTTCACAACCAAAATTCAACAACACAAATACAACGTTGAAACAACATACTGTTTGACAACGTTTATTCAATGTTGGGTTCTGACTTGACCATTGAATTTTGGTCATTTCCCAACCAAAATTTGACAACACAAATACAACGTTGAAACAACATGCTTTTTGACAACGCTTATTCAATGTCAAGTTGTGATGTTGATTTGACATTGAAATTTGGTCATTTCACAACCAAAATTTGACAACACAAACACAACGGTGAAACTTTTGACAACATTGATTCAATGTCAGGTTGTGACGTTGATTTGACGGTTTAATTTTTTGTCATTTTCCAACCAATATTCTACAACACAAATACAACGTTGAAACAACATGCTTTTTGACAACGTTTATTCAATGTTGGGTTCTGACTTGACCATTGAATTTTGGTCGTTTCCCAACCAAAATTTGACAACACAAATACAACGTTGAAACAACATGCTTTTTGACAACGTTTATTCAATACAACGTTGTGATGTTTATTTGACCATTGAAATGTGGTCATTTCACAACCAAAATTCAACAACACAAACACAGCGTTGAAACAACATACTTTTTGACAACGTTCATTCAATGTTGGGTTCTGACTTGACCATTGAATTTTGGTCATTTCCCAACCAAAATTTGACAACACAAATACAACGTTGAAACAACATACTTTTTGACAACGTTTATTCAATGTTGGGTTCTGACTTGACCATTGAATTTTGGTCATTTCCCAACCAAAAATTTGACAACACAAACACAACGGTGAAACTTTTGACAACGTTGATTCAATGTCAGGTTGTGACGTTGATTTGACGGTTTAATTTTTTGTCATTTTCCAACAAATATTCTACGACACAAATACAACGTTGAAACAACATACTGTTTGACAACGTTTATTCAATGTCGGGTTCTGACTTGATCATGGAATTTTGGTCATTCCCCAACCAAAATTCTACAACACAAATACAACGTTGAAACAACATACTTTTTGACGTTTATTCAATGTCAGGTTGTGACGTTTATTTGACATTGAAATGTGGTAATTTCCCAACCAAAATTCAACAACACAAATACAACGTTGAAACAACATACTTTTTGACAACGTTTATTCAATGTTGGGTTCTGACTTGACCATTGAATTTTGGTCATTTCCCAACCAAAAATTTGACAACACAAATACAACGTTGAAACAACATGCTTTTTGACGTTTATTCAATGTCAGGTTGTGATGTTGATTTGACATTGAAATGTGGTCATTTCACAACCAAAATTTGACAACACAAACACAACGGTGAAACTTTTGACAACGTTGATTCAATGTCAGGTTGTGACGTTGATTTGACGGTTTAATTTTTTGTCATTTTCCAACCAATATTCTACGACACAAATACAACGTTGAAACAACATACTGTTTGACAACGTTTATTCAATGTTGGGTTCTGACTTGATCATTGAATTTTGGTCATTCCCCAACCAAAATTCTACAACACAAATACATCGTTGAAACAACATGCTTTTTGACAACGTTTATGCAATACAACGTTGTGACGTTGATTTGACCATTGAAATTTGGTCATTTCACGACCAAAATTCAACAACACAAACACAACGTTATAACAAGGTACTTTTTGACAACATTTATTCAATTTCAGGTTGTGATTTTGATTTGACCATTGAGTTTTGGTCATTTCCCAACCAAAATTCTACAACACAAACACAATGTTGAAACAACATGCTTTTTGACAACGTTTATACAATACAACGTTGTGATGTTGATTTGACCATTGAATTTGAGTCATTTCCCAACCAATATTCTACAACACAAATACAACGTTGAAACAACATACTTTTTGACAACGTTTATACAATACAACATTGTGACGTTGATTTGACCATTGAAATTTGGTCATTTCACGACCAAAATTCAACAACACAAACACGTTATAACAACGTACTTTTTGACAACGTTTATTCAATACAAGGTTGTAATGTTGATTTGACATTGAAATTTGGTAATTTCCCAACCAAAATTCAACAACACAAATACAACGTTGAAACAACATGCTTTTTGACAACGTTTATTCAATGTTGGGTTCTGACTTGACCATTGAATTTTGGTCATTTCCCAACCAAAATTTGACAACACAAACACAACGGTGAAACTTTTTACAACGTTGATTCAATGTCAGGTTGTGACGTTGATTTGACGGTTTAATTTTTTGTCATTTTCCAACCAATATTCTACGACACAAATACAACGTTGAAACAACATACTGTTTGACAACGTTTATTCAATGTTGGGTTCTGACTTGACCATTGAATTTTGGTCATTTCCCAACCAAAATTTGACAACACAAATACAACGTTGAAACAACATGCTTTTTGACAACGTTTATTCAATACAACGTTGTGATGTTTATTTCACCATTGAAATGTGGTCATTTCACAACCAAAATTCAACAACACAAACACAGCGTTGAAACAACATGCTTTTTGACAACGTTTATTCAATGTCAGGTTGTGACGTTGATTTGACGGTTTAATTTTTTGTCATTTTCCAACCAATATTCTACGACACAAATACAACGTTGAAACAACATACTGTTTGACAACGTTTATTCAATGTTGGGTTCTGACTTGATCATTGAATTTTGGTCATTTCCCAACCAAAATTTGACAACACAAATACAACGTTGAAACAACATGCTTTTTGACAAAGCTTATTCAATGTCAAGTTGTGATGTTGATTTGACATTGAAATGTGGTCCTTTCACAACCAAAATTTGACAACACAAACACAACGGTGAAACTTTTGACAACATTGATTCAATGTCAGGTTGTGACGTTGATTTGACGGTTTAATTTTTTGTCATTTTCCAACCAATATTCTATGACACAAATACAACGTTGAAACAACATACTGTTTTGACAACGTTTATTCAATGTTGGGTTCTGACTTGATCATTGAATTTTGGTCATTCCCCAACCAAAATTCTACAACACAAATACAACGTTGAAACAACATGCTTTTTGACAACGTTTATTCAATACAACGTTGTGATGTTTATTTGACCATTGAAATGTGGTCATTTCACAACCAAAATTCAACAACACAAACACAGCGTTGAAACAACATGCTTTTTGACAACGGTTAATCAATGTCAGGTTTGTGGGATGTTAATTTGACCACTGAAATGTGGTTATTTCCCAACCAACAACGTGGATCCAACTAGGGCTGCAGCTAACGATTATTTTTCTATCGATTAATCTATAGATTATTTTTTCGATTAATCGGTTAATCTATAGATTATTTTTTTCGATTAATCTATAGATTATTTTTCCTTTTACCGATTTTTTTTTTAATTTAAAATGAAGAGGAAAAAAATAAATGTAGGCCAGTTTTTTCAAAAGGCATGGCTTTTATTTACAAAAAAAAAAGTATGGCCACTAGTCAGTCAACATTGACAACAACATGACAAAATATTCTGTAACAATGTAAACATTTAAAACTTTTAACATTTAACAAAATTAAAAGTAGCTTATTTGCTTTTTAATGTGCAAATATAAAAGTAAACATCCAGTGCAAATCTTAATATTCTGGAATAGTATAAGCATTTAAAAAGTAAAAGTATTGCTTATTTTGCTTTAAAATGTGCAAAAATAAAGATAAACATCCAATACAAAAAAGTGCAAAACGGAAATATTCTGTAACAAGTGTAAACATTTCAACAAAAGTAAAAGTATTGCTTATTTGCTAAAATGTGCAAAAATAAAGCTAAACATCCAATACAAAAAAGTGTACAGTGTAAACATTTCAACAAAAGTAAAAGTATTGCTTATTTTGCTTAATAACACAACAATGATAGTATGATTAAAGTGAAAGTTAATTGTTGGTTTGTACATAGTATATGTAACTGTTAATGTTGTAAAAGGTATTTGCACAACTAATTAACGTTAGCGTTTGTGACACGTCTTGTGCCGTGGGGTTCTTTCAGGACCGACAGACTGAACGCCAGACGGCTTTGCCAGGTTTACAATCTTTTAATTTTACACAAAGTCTTTTCTCTTCCAACTGCGCGGATCGCGCACCTGGGCACGTTTGCGGCGTCGCTCCCGGCGCGCCCCGCCTCGCCGCTCGCTCGCCGCCGCCGCCTCTCCACAGCGTTAAAGAGGAGCGCGTCTTTGTAAACACTGAACAGGCACGCCAAACGCGCCTCTCAGAGCGAAACGGTGCTTTAGTTTATGAATTTACAACGCAGACACAAATGACACATTCATGTTTTTGTGTAATAATGACAACGTATACGCACGCGGACGATTGACTTGTTGATGGTGATGGCAAGAACGCTGTCGGGGGTTTTCTTTTCAAATGTTCGTTCATAGCCGTTGTGCTGCTATGATAGGCCATTTCCGCTCGACACAGTGTGCATACAACAACATTATTAGGCCGTTTATTGAAATACTCCCACACTTTTGACGACTTTTGGCGTGCTTTTTTCCCCTCGCTCGCATCGTCTGCTTTGCGCTCCGCCATGACAGTAAAGTAGTGTGACGTAAATATGCGACGCGCCGACGCACAAAAACGGCGTCGACGTAATTTACGTAACCGATGACGTCGACGCGTCGTTTCAGCCTTAGATCCAACGTTGTCTCAGTTTACAAATACAACTATTTTGCAACGTTGTGTCAAAGTCAGTTTTTAAAGGACATGTACGTATAATCAACGTTGTATCAACGCCTTGTGTCCGCTGAGTTATCACTGAAATCGTCTGGTTTCAATTCGACACGCAATTCCTCTCATCATTTCTTCTTCTTCCAAATGCCAAAATGTCCACGCAACACACAACACACAACAGGGATGATAGAAACACAACACACACACACACACACACACACACACACACACACACACACACACATCAGGACGCATTCATGCCAACATTAATGGAATCTCACACATGTGCAGCGTCATCACAATCACCCCCCCCCACACACACACACACACACGCGCGCGCACACACACAGACACACACACACAAATAGCCGCATCGTCTTAAAAGGATTCATGACAACATTCAAGGGCATGTTTGTGTTGAAAATGAGTGTTTAGTCACACACACACACACACACACACACACACACACACACACACACACGTGTAACGTCATTACTATCATGATCACGTCACGTCACACACGCACGCGCATCCCCCCCCAGCAACACATGCACTCTGCGTTACTATTTGTGCAGAAATGCAGTTTCTGATGACGCACGTGAAACGTCATCACTGTTACCTTCCACGTCACGTGCACGCACACACTGAGGATCAATGGCCTTTCATCACGTTTGACACTTGCGTGGAACAGTGGGGGGTTTGGGGGGGGTTGAGGGGGGGATACTCACTGGCTTTACCGGGCCGAGGTCGCTGCAGGAGGCGCTGAACTGTCAGCAAGTCCTCGGTCTTAACGGCCTGGAGCAGCTCCTGGTCCTTCCCCATGTCCCCTCCGTCCCGCCTCGGTCTCTTGCCTCTCTGAGCGCCCCGCTCTCCTCCTCCGGTAATCCGCCGCTACATCCTGCCGCTGCTCCGCGGGCCTCCCTCCGGAGCCGGGGGGCGGGGGAGAGCGCGAGATGCCGCCGGGACAGGGATGCTGCGGTCCGGGCTCGGCAAGGACTCCACCACGCTCGCTGGTCCGCGGCGCGAAACTGCGAAGACGTGTACGGCCGCCGGATCAGCAGCCGGCGCGCAAGCGTGCGGGGTTTCCACCGGCCGTACGTGCGTGTGTGCGTGCGTGCGCGGGAGCCCGAACGCCCTGTGTCGCTGCTCCGCCGCCGCGCTCGTTCGCGTGTCGCGCGCGCGCGCACACTCGCGCCCTAAATGATGGACGGGCTCGCACGCACACCCTGCATTACGTAAACGTGCGCACGCGCCACGCCGGTTGTCGTAATCCCCGCGTCGCGTGCACGTCGCCTTTGGAGGGGCGACCTTTAGGACCTGGGAGGAGCCCAATAACGGAAGTGTGTCAAAGGCAAGGCCCGGGGGCTCCTTCTGGCTCACATAACTTGATGATGTGTATTCATATGCATGAATAAAGCACTTTCTTTACATTTTCACATCAAAATACATTTTAAGCCTAAATGTGAGTGTGAATGTTGTCTGTCTATCTGTGTCGGCCCTGTGATGAGGTGGCGACTTGTCCAGGGCGTACCCCGCCTTCCGCCCCAATGCAGCTGAGATAGGCTCCAGCTAAGGCAAAATACCCACATATATATCGTGTATCGAGATATGGCCTAAAAATATTGAGATATTAAAAAAAGGCCATATCGCCCAGCCCCAATATATATATATATATATATATATATATATATATATATATATATATATATATATATATATTGTATATATATATATATATATATATATATATATATATATTAGAGATGCGCGGATAGGCAATTATTTCATCCGCAACCGCATCAGAAAGTCGTCAACCATCCGCAATCCACCCGATCTAACATTTGATCAGAACCGCATCCGCCCGCCATCCGCCCGTTGTTATATATCTAATATAGACGATGCAAGGCATTAGTGAGGTTATAAAGCTTTTGCCTGTTAAAGAAAGGAGACTGATCCAATGCAGCACAGACATTCGCGTGCCACGCTGTCACGACCCAGACGCACACCAGTGCGCAATCATATGGGAGCCGCGCTGAGCGCACCTCCAAGCGCGTCTCGCTGCCGGCGACGGCCGGGTATATGGGCCCGACGCTCCAGCGCCATCCATTTTCAGGGCTAGTTGATTCGGCAGGTGGGTTGTTACACACTCCTTAGCGGGTTCCGACCTCCATGGCCACCGTCCTAGCTGCTGTCTATATCAACCAGGGTGAGCCCCACCCCTTTCGTGAGCGCACTGCGCGCGGAGTGACCCCTGTTACGCGCCCCTGGCAACAGGGGTAGCGGGCAGGTAAGCTGCGCGGGCGGAGCGCGCGGAGTGACCCCTGTTACGAGCCCCCGGCCACGGGGGTGGCGGGCAGGTAAGCTGCTTTCCTGCTGCGCGTGACGCCGGCCGCGGCGAAGGCGGACGAGGCGGGGTGTCGGTGCGGTGGGCGCGGTAGTGACCCTGGACGTGCGTCGGGCCCTTCTCGCGGATCGCCTCAGCTACGGCTCCCGGTGGGGCCCTCTCGGGGGAAGGGGCCTCGGTCCCGGACCCCGGCGAGGCGTCCCTTCTCCGCTCCGTAAAAGTGTCCATCTCTTTTTT
>NC_084574.2:1367500-1390000 GCF_033978685.3 Nerophis lumbriciformis | reverse complement strand
CGCTGGAGCCTATCTCAGCTACAATCGGGCGGAAGGCGGGGTACACCCTGGACAAGTCGCCACCTCTGCTTGACTTATCAATCAAATTGTAGACTATAAATATGAAAACAGATTTTACGGTTAAATTCCACCGACTGAGTTATTTTTGCCGTAAAATCAACTTTGGTACTGTTTTTTTTCCATTTACAGTAAGACATTAAAACATTAAAAAACAAACAACAAAAAACATTACAACAAGATTTTAAGGTAAAATACAAACAAACTGGCAGCTCTGTTGCTTGAATTTTACCACTAAAAACAGTGCTATTGTTTATCCATTCAATTTTTTTATATGCTGTAAAAAAACACTGCTTTTACTGTAAAATTACGGTGACTGAGCTGCCAGTTTTTAAAGTAAAATTTTAAATATTTGTTTTGCAGCTTATGTAAAACATTTTTATTGTTAATGTATTATATATATATATATATATATATATATATGTACATATATATATATATATATATATATATATTAGAGATGCGCGGATAGGCAATTATTTCATCCGCAACCGCATCAGAAAGTCGTCAACCATCCGCCATCCACCCGATGTAACATTTGATCAGAACCGCACCCGCCCGCACCCGCCCGTTGTTATATATCTAATATAGACGATGCAAGGCATTAGTGAGGTTATAAAGCTTTTGCCTGTTAAAGAAAGGAGACTGATCCAATGCAGCACAGACATTCGCGTGCCACGCTGTCACGACCCAGACGCACACCAGTGCGCAATCATATGGGAGCTGAGCGCACCTCCAAGCGCGTCTCGCTGCCGGCGACGGCCAGGTATGGGCCCGACGCTCCAGCGCCATCCATTTTCAGGGCTAGTTGATTCGGCAGGTGGGTTGTTACACACTCCTTAGCGGGTTCCGACTTCCATGGCCACCGTCCTGCTGTCTATATCAACCAGGGTGAGCCCCACCCCTTTCGTGAGCGCACTGCGCGCGGAGTGGCCCCTGTTACGCGCCCCCGGCAACAGGGGTGGCGGGCAGGTAAGCTGCTTACCTGCTGCGCGTGACGCCGGCCGCGGCGAAGGCGGACGAGGCGGGGTGTCGGTGCGGTGGGCGCGGTGGTGACCCTGGACGTGCGTCGGGCCCTTCTCGCGGATCGCCTCAGCTACGGCTCCCGGTGGGGCCCTCTCGGGGGAAGGGGCCTCGGTCCCGGACCCCGGCGAGGTGTCCCTTCTCCGCGCCGTAAAAGTGTCCATCTCTTTTTTTTTTTTCTTCTGTTGTGGCATATGCTGCAGGTGCCTGCTCGTTTTTCGTATGTGGGTAACAACATTTAACTATGTATATATATTTACCAATTGGTTTAACTGCCACCCGCCTGAATCTATTTAAAATCTAATTTTTTTTTATTTCAACCACCCGACCCGACCCGCGGAAAAAAATCAAATTTTTTTTAATTTCATCCGCCCGATCCGCGGATAATCCGCGGACTCCGCGGTTGTGCCCGCAAACCGCGCATCTCTAATATATATATATATATATATATATATATATATTTATATATATATATATATATATATATATATATATATATATATTTATATATATATATATATATATACACTTGCAGAAAATGTTATTTTTTTCTTGCTAATCGTTTTTTTAATTGGAAAAAAAAAGGTTTTTTAATTGAAAAAAATAAACATGTTTTTTTTTTACTTGCAAACTGTTTTTTCATTTGCAGAATTTATTTTCAATTGCGAATCTTTTTTTTTTTACTGGAAGTAAATGGTGTTTTTGTGAATGGTTGGGCGTGAATAAAAACAGTTTTGTCAGTAATTTCACTGACTAAATATCTCAGACAGAATGACAACTCTACTGTGCAGGTGTCCTAATAGACTAAGTCAATATATTATATAATATATTATATATATTCATACACTACTCATTGTTAAAAGCGGCCCTCTGAGGGCAACCATAACTGCGATGTGGCCCTCAATGAAAACCAGTGTGACACCTCTCCTCTACATCAACAATATGATTTGTCTGAGTGCAGCAAAAAAAAAAGAGTTGAAAATAAACATTTTTTTTTAATTGACTAAGAATCGTTACAAGTAAGAATATAGATTAATTAGATTTTTTTTTTATTACCCCTAATAGACAGTACAGGTAAAAGCCAGTAAATTAGAATATTTTGGAAAAACTTGATTTATTTCAGTAATTGCATTCAAAAGGTGTAACTTGTACATTATATTTATTCATTGCACACAGACTGATGCATTCAAATGTTTATTTCATTTAATTTTGATGATTTGAAGTGGCAACAAATGAAAATCCAAAATTCCGTGTGTCACAAAATTAGAATATTACTTAAGGCTAATACAAAAAAGGGATTTTTAGAAATGTTGGCCAACTGAAAAGTATGAAAATGAAAAATATGAGCATGTACAATACTCAATACTTGGTTGGAGCTCCTTTTGCCTCAATTACTGCGTTAATGCGGCGTGGCATGGAGTCGATGAGTTTCTGGCACTGCTCAGGTGTTATGAGAACCCAACCATGCAAATTTTGCATTTCCTTTGGAAATCGAGGTCCCAGAGTCTGGAGGAAGACAGGAGAGGCACAGGATCCACGTTGCCTGAAGTCTAGTGTAAAGTTTCCACCATCAGTGATGGTTTGGGGTGCCATGTCCTCTGCTGGTGTCGGTCCACTCTGTTTCCTGAGATCCAGGGTCAACGCAGCCGTCTACCAGCAAGTTTTAGAGCACTTCATGCTTCCTGCTGCTGACCTGCTCTATGGAGATGGAGATTTCAAGTTCCAACAGGACTTGGCGCCTGCACACAGCGCAAAATCTACCCGTGCCTGGTTTACGGACCATGGTATTTCTGTTCTAAATTGGCCCGCCAACTCCCCTGACCTTAGCCCCATAGAAAATCTGTGGGGTATTGTGAAAAGGAAGATGCAGAATGCCAGACCCAAAAACGCAGAAGAGTTGAAGGCCACTATCAGAGCAACCTGGGCTCTCATAACACCTGAGCAGTGCCAGAAACTCATCGACTCCATGCCACGCCACATTAACGCAGTAATTGAGGCAAAAGGAGCTCCAACCAAGTATTGAGTATTGTACATGCTCATATTTTTCATTTTCATACTTTTCAGTTGGCCAACATTTCTAAAAATCCCTTTTTTGTATTAGCCTTAAGTAATATTCTAATTTTGTGACACACGGAATTTTGGATTTTCATTTGTTGCCACTTCAAATCATCAAAATTAAATGAAATAAACATTTGAATGCATCAGTCTGTGTGCAATGAATAAATATAATGTACAAGTTACACCTTTTGAATGCAATTACTGAAATAAATCAAGTTTTTCAAAATATTCTAATTTACTGGCTTTTACCTGTATGTGTGCATGTTTAGCAGTGGAAGGTCATTTGCAGGGTAACACACCTTTCAGTCCCACCTTAGTTGGACCAAAAAAAAACCTAAAACATTAGAAAAGCGTTCACACAGTAAGTAATGTACTTTAACGAGCACATGTGCCAAGTCAGCTGAGTTCATCTTGTTGGTAACTTAATGGAATTCTTCTCATTTCAACCCAGATTAAATTCTCATTTAGAGGTCATTTTTGGCAGAATGCAAGCAATTAAGGCTTTTTTTGTGATGGAGTTTTCTATCCAATAATTCACATTTCAGCTGGCTAGATCTATAGAGTGAAATAATATATATTTTTAATTAAAAAATAAAATATTCTGGCCAGCCACATCATTTTATTTGGCCCGCAAAAGCCTGGAAGTATACAGTAGACGTAAAAATAATTTATCTTTCTTAGTAAGTATATATTAGTGATGGGTCCGGCAACACCGATGCATCGGCGCATGCGTCGAGCTCATAGAGCAAAACCCTGTGTCGGTGCGCGTACCGCTTTTAGAAAGTCACGTGACCGATCATGAGCTGTTTTGGTCACGTGACCGATACGCCAACTGTGTCGCCTCCTCTGTGCCCTGTGAGCGGCTCTTTTCTACAGCCGGAGAAATAATAACTAAGAAGAGAAATCGTCTAAAATGTAATACGTCGGAAAAACTTTTTTTTTTTTTTTTTAATAAAAATGTGTAAAAAATAAAATTAAAAAAATACCCAATCCACAATCATCCACAACACGTTCTCTTAGATTTCCATGTTATGATACATGTTCACATTATTTATTGACTGTATCTAAAAAAGATAAAAATATATTTTTATTTAAATGAAGATATGAAATAATCCTAAATGAAATACAATGACTTGGTTTATATTATTGTATATACTAGGGCAGGGGTCACCAACGCGGTGCCCGTGGTCACCAGGTAGCCCGTAAGGACCAGATCAGTCGCCCGCTTGCCTGTTCTAAAAATAGCTCAAAGAGCAGCACTTACCAGTGAGCTGCCTTTATTTTTTAAATTTTATTTATTTACTAGCAAGCTGGTCTCGCTTTGCTCGACATTTTTAATTCTAAAAGAGACAAAACTCAAATAGAATTTGAAAATCCAAGAAAATATTTTAAAGACTTGGTCTTCACTTGGAATAAGCGGTAGAAAATGGATGGATGGATGGGTCTTCACTTGTTTAAATAAATTCATTTATTTTTTACTTTGCTTCTTATTACTTTTAGAAATACAATTTTAGAGAAAAAATACAACCTTAAAAATTATTTTAGGATTTTTAAACAAATATACCTTTTTACCTTTTAAATTTCTTCCTCTTCTTTCCTGACAATTTAAATCAATGTTCAAGTAAATTTATTTATTTTTTATTGTAAAGAATAATAAATATTTTAGCTTCTGTTTTTTCGACGAAGAATATTTGTGAAATATTTCTTCAAACTTACTATGATTAAAATTCAAAAAAAATATTCTGGCAAATCTAGAAAATCTGTAGAATCAAATTTAAATCTTATTTCAAAGTATTTTGAATTTATTTTAAAATTTTTGTTCTGGAAAATCTAGAAGAAATACTGATTTGTCTTTGTTAGAAATATAGCTTGGTCCAATTTGTTAAATATTCTAACAAAGTGCAGATTGGATTTTAACCAATTTAAAACATGTCATCAAAATTCTAAAATGTATCTTAATCAGGAAAAATTACTAATGATGTTCCACAAATTCTTTTTAATTTTTTCAAAAAGATTCAAATAAGCTAGTTTTTCTCTTCTTTTTGTCGGTTGAATTTTGAATTATAAAGAGTCGAAATTGAAGATAAACTATGTTTCAAAATTTTATTTTACATTTTTTCTTGTTTTTTCCTCTTTTAAACCGTTCAATTAAGTGTTTTTTTCATCATTTATTCTCTACAAAAAAACCTTCTGTAAAAGGAAAAAAAATGTACGACGGAATGACAGACAGAAATACCCATTTTTTTATATATATAAATGTATTTATTTAGCTATTCTTGTTTAAATCACACTTACGTGTAACTTACAAATGACAATATATTTATTTATTTAAGTGTGTATCAAACTGGTAGCCCTTCGCATTAATCAGTACCCAAGAAGTAGTTTTTGGTTTCAAAAAGGTTGGTGACCCCTGTACTAGGGCATCAAATCAGTGTCAGTTGAGTCGGTCCATAGGTTGCCTGTAGGGATTTTTAACGTCCAGCAGATGTCAGTATTTAGTGACACAGTATCGACACAGTATCAATACAGTTTTGCAATGTGTCGAAACGCTTCATGACGCCTCATCAACCCATCACTAGTATATATATTGTTAATTTTGACAATTGCACTTCTTAATGTCATCCAATATGCAACAAATATTATATTTTCATATATTCCAAACATTATTTGAGGAAAAATTTGCTTGATTTATAAAGTTATCCATCAAACTGTCCACAGTAGGTTTTACATTAAAAAAATAAAAAAATAAAAAAAAGTTTTTACCATGAAAAAAAAAAAATCTGTTTTTCCATGTTCAGTAATGCTGTAAAATATATTTTATGGTAAAATTCGGAGTTTTTTCCCCCTACAATGTACATAAATAAATATAACTGTGTATTAATATCACAAGGCGGATCCTAACGCATTAAAGTTCATATATACAGGTAAAAGCCAGTAAATTAGAATATTTTGAAAAACTTGATTTATTTCAGTAATTGCATTCAAAAGGTGTAACTTGTACATTATATTTATTCATTGCACACAGACTGATGCATTCAAATGTTTATTTCATTTAATTTTGATGATTTGAAGTGGCAACAAATGAAAATCCAAAATTCCGTGTGTCACAAAATTAGAATATTACTTAAGGCTAATACAAAAAAGGGATTTTTAGAAATGTTGGCCAACTGAAAAGTATGAAAATGAAAAATATGAGCATGTACAATACTCAATACTTGGTTGGAGCTCCTTTTGCCTCAATTACTGCGTTAATGCGGCGTGGCATGGAGTCGATGAGTTTCTGGCACTGCTCAGGTGTTATGAGAGCCCAGGTTGCTCTGATAGTGGCCTTCAACTCTTCTGCGTTTTTGGGTCTGGCATTCTGCATCTTCCTTTTCACAATACCCCACAGATTTTCTATGGGGCTAAGGTCAGGGGAGTTGGCGGGCCAATTTAGAACAGAAATACCATGGTCCGTAAACCAGGCACGGGTAGATTTTGTGCTGTGTGCAGGCGCCAAGTCCTGTTGGAACTTGAAATCTCCATCTCCATAGAGCAGGTCAGCAGCAGGAAGCATGAAGTGCTCTAAAACTTGCTGGTAGACGGCTGCGTTGACCCTGGATCTCAGGAAACAGAGTGGACCGACACCAGCAGATGACATGGCACCCCAAACCATCACTGATGGTGGAAACTTTACACTAGACTTCAGGCAACGTGGATCCTGTGCCTCTCCTGTCTTCCTCCAGACTCTGGGACCTCGATTTCCAAAGGAAATGCAAAATTTGCATGGTTGGGTGATGGTTTGGGGTGCCATGTCATCTGCTGGTGTCGGTCCACTCTGTTTCCTGAGATCCAGGGTCAACGCAGCCGTCTACCAGCAAGTTTTAGAGCACTTCATGCTTCCTGCTGCTGACCTGCTCTATGGAGATGGAGATTTCAAGTTCCAACAGGACTTGGCGCCTGCACACAGCGCAAAATCTACCCGTGCCTGGTTTACGGACCATGGTATTTCTGTTCTAAATTGGCCCGCCAACTCCCCTGACCTTAGCCCCATAGAAAATCTGTGGGGTATTGTGAAAAGGAAGATGCAGAATGCCAGACCCAAAAACGCAGAAGAGTTGAAGGCCACTATCAGAGCAACCTGGGCTCTCATAACACCTGAGCAGTGCCAGAAACTCATCGACTCCATGCCACGCCGCATTAACGCAGTAATTGAGGCAAAAGGAGCTCCAACCAAGTATTGAGTATTGTACATGCTCATATTTTTCATTTTCATACTTTTCAGTTGGCCAACATTTCTAAAAATCCCTTTTTTGTATTAGCCTTAAGTAATATTCTAATTTTGTGACACACGGAATTTTGGATTTTCATTTGTTGCCACTTCAAATCATCAAAATTAAATGAAATAAACATTTGAATGCATCAGTCTGTGTGCAATGAATAAATATAATGTACAAGTTACACCTTTTGAATGCAATTACTGAAATAAATCAAGTTTTTCAAAATATTCTAATTTACTGGCTTTTACCTGTATATATATATTCACTGTTGCAAGCGACAGTCTGAGGGCCACCATGACTGCAATGTGGCCCTCAATGAAAACCAAGTTTGACACCACTGGATTTTATCCGATTAATCGAATAGTCAGATAAAAACACACTTCAATGCGTTATCAAAAGGCAAATTGTTGAAATAAACCAAGATTTGGCACTTTTAACATGTGCGTTCATAAAAAAAAAGGGAAACAACCCTCAAAAGATGACAACACCCAGACACCATCGCTCTCATGTACGCTCCGTCGGAAACTATGTCCGCGTGTTTAAAGTTCCGGCCACTCCACGCGGTCTGAATTTGATACATTTCTGTTAGTTACACACATTAAACGATTAATCAGAGTTTATTTTCTAATTTGATTAAATACTAGCCTAAGAATACATGTTTTAATGGGTAAAAATAAAAAAATAAAAAACAAAAATCCTGTTTTTCCTCGGTGAAAAAGGATCACTGATGACGGTGGCGGACATCTTTGGTTCAACCCAAATATTAACTTTTTTTTTAAAGATGTCCAACCCAAATATTAACTTTTTTTAAATTGACAAACATGACTAGAGTAACTGTACTGTGGTTATCAATTATTAGTAAAAATGTATTACCGTACTGCAGCAAAGTTAACACCAGCGTGTTCGTCATCGAGAAGTGGGACACACCCGGAAACATCCGGTGGGTACATCCTGTTTACCAAAATAAAATAAGTTAACAATACATTTTTTTGTACAATTTCCATTTAAATTATATTTCTTTCAAATAAAATTGAATGTTGCTGATGAGTGTGATGACAATAAAAAAAAGTCACAAGAGGAAGGACAATCATTGGTCATTTTCGCATATGCACGCGCACGCGCACAACGCCGCCGTCCTATCATGCGACCAATATGGTGTTATTCTGCTCTCTTGTGGCGATTGTAAGCACTTTAAAAACCTGTAAATATCTTCTTTATTTTCACAACAGAGGAGAGTGCAAATATTCAACACAAATGCATAAGAATTGGAAAAAAAAAAAAAAAAAAAAAAACCAAACATAAATGCCTAGGGTAAAAATACAATCTAATTAAATAACAAAAAAATACATAAATTCAGGAAAAAAAAAAAAATAAATGTTTGGGATTTAGAAGAGTCAATGCGTGTTTATTATATAGCATGAGGATAGTCCAGGACGTAGTCTTTCACCTCCATGCTGAGTCCGGGCAAGGTCCTCAGGTTGTCTGCGCCATACGCCCGCACCAGCGCCCGCCTGCACGCCTGCTTGAGGAGCTCAGGCCGCTGCTTGCGGTGTGGGCGGGTCAACTTGGTGTAATACGCCAGCAGGGCGAAGAGCGAGGGGAAAGTCCTTTGGCATCCGTAGAGAGAGAAGAGCAGCTTGTCCAGCATCACACGGACGCTCACTGGGCCCACGGCGCTCTGGTAGCTCAGCGTGAAGAAGACGTCCGGCTGCCCGCTGTCTCTGCAAGGTCACAAGCACCAACGCTTTAGTCGGACTGTGAAGACATTGTGCTGTCGTCATGGTGATGGTTAAATGTTTATTGTTAGGACTGTCAAAGTCCATGCATAACTCACTATGAAGAAGATTTTTGGTTGTAATTGTGCCTATCATTCACCATCCTGATGTAAGACAAGAACAAATATGTCTTCTATTTATTTTTTTTGCATTTGTAATAATCTAGGTGGCTAGTAATCCAATTTGCCTCTAAATCACTGCAAAAAACATTTAAAACACGCAGAACAATTCTCCTTTTACATCTCCTGACCTGAATATTAACCCAGTGGCAGACATATTGTTGTTATAAACGCTTTTTAGCCGTGTTGACAAACTTGCTGCACATGATAGCTTCTTAGATTATAAACTATGTCTCTCACCTGCATAGAAAAAGGTTGTCAACATAAAACAATAAGTATTTTTTTTAAATACATTTTAATCCGTTTGTTTTTTTAGCAGAACATTTTTGTATTTATTTACTTGCGAATCATTTTTTAAATTTAATAAAACATTTTTTTTTTTACTTGCAAACCGTTTTTATAGTTACAGATTTTTTTTTTTTAACCTCGCAAATATTTTTTTGCTTGCAGAAATGTATTTTGTACTTGGGAATCGTTTTAAAAAATTTTTTAAATAAAATAGTTTAAAAAATAAGATTTTAATACAAATTTTCTTTTTTTTTTTTAATTTTCTAATTTTTTTATTTATTTGAAAAAACATTGTTTTACTTGCAAATCGTTTCATACTTGCAGATTTTTATTTTTTTAACTTGCAAATATTTTTTTTACTAATTTATTTTGTACTTTGGAATGTTTTTTTTAAATTAAAAACATGCTTTTTTTAAAAAAACTTGCAAATCGTTTTTTGATGGCAGATAATATTTGTTTTTAACTTGCGATTAATTTTTTTAAATTGTACAAAAATTATTTTACTCGCAGAAAATAGTTTTTTGTACTTGCAAATCATTTTTTAATTTAAGAAAAAAGTTTTTTTACTTGCAATTTTTTTATTTATTAAAGAAAAAAAAAATATATATATATATTTTTTATACTTGCAAGTCATTTTTTTACCTACAGAATTGATTTATTATATATATATATATATATATATATATATATATATATATATATATATATATATATATATATATAGCATTATATTGTTATTTATTACTATTATTATTTATATTTTACTTGCAGAAATGTTATTTTTTTCTTGCGAAGGTTTTCTTTAACTGAAGAAAACTGTTTTTTTTTATTAAAGAAAATTGTTTTGTTTTGTTTTACTTGCGGGTCGTTTTTCTACCTTTGAATTGTTTTTTTTATACTTTTGAATCATTTGTTTACTTACAGATTTTATTTTTTATTAGCTAATTTTTTGACTTGAATAAAATTGTTCTTGGTACTTGCAAATTGTTTTTTTAATTTAACAAAAATGTTGTTTTTTTTTACTTGCCAATGGTTTTTTTAATTAAATAATTTTTTTTTGTTTTTTTACTTGCAAATGGTTATTTTTTACCTGCAGAATTTATTTTATACTTGCAAATCGTTTTTTTACTTGCAGAAAATTTTATTTTTTTCTTGCGAATCGTTTTTTTATTGGAAAAACGCTAAAGAGGAAAGATGACCTCATCAATGCAATAAAGGTGACACAGCAGGAGGTCACTTCAAAATGAATCCACACTGGAATGACCTGATGAGGAAGGTTCCTGGTGACGAATGGGCCAAAGTCTCGTGTGCCTCCGCCATGGGTAAGGGTCCCCAGTAGTAAGAACTGTGCAGCAGCTGCAGGCGAGTCTGCCTCACCAGCCTGTACTCTTCCTGGCTGTGGAAAGGTCGCAGATGAGAGGGCAAGATGGCGGTGTTCACTCCAGTCTCCGCCTGCAAGTGCACACACAACATGAACACAATCTTCCACAGACCCTCCAGTCTTCCACAGACCCTCCAGTCTTGACCCTCCAGGGCTTCGCAGGCTTTTTGGGGTGATTGTTGGGGCCTAAAAAACCTGAATTTGCAGAATCTTTTTCTAAAGGTTGCAGCAAAAGTTGTGATGTTTTATTGTTTTCCAATAACATTCAATTATCTTCTGATTTTATTCTTGTGACCTTAAAAAGCACACGATTGCAACACAAAGTGGAAAACAAATATTGTATTGATATTTTACTCCTTTTACATCACGCAGACTTAAAATACACTAGATGGCAGTAACTCCACATAGTCAGAGCTCTTCTTTATTTTTAATTGATGTAAAAGACTGCTGGGATGCAACTTAAAAAAAAAAAATTATTTACATAAAATACTGCTGGGATACAAGTTTAAAAAAATAATAGTAATTTATGTAAAATACTGCTGGGATTCAAGTTTTATTTAAATTTTTTTAATTTACGTAAAATACTGCTGGGATACAATTTAAAAAAAAAAAATAATAATTTACGTAAAATACTGCTGGGACACAAGTTTTATTTTATTTTTTTAAGTTACGTAAAATACTGCTGGGATACAATTTTTTTTTTTAATTTTTAATTTACGTAAAATACTGCTGGGATACAAGTTTTATTTAAATGTTTTTAATTTACGTAAAATACTGCTGGGATACAATTTAAAAAAAAAAAATGTACGTAAAATACTGCTGGGACACAAGTTTTATTTTATTTTTTTAAGTTACGTAAAATACTGCTGGGATACAATTTTTAATTTTTTTTTTAAATTTACGTAAAATACTGCTGGGATACAAGTTTTTTTTAATTTACGTAATATACTGCTGGGATACAAGTTTTAAAATGTTTTTTATTTATGTAAAATACTGCTGGAATACAAGTTTTTTTATTTGTATTTAATTTACGTAAAATACTGCTGGGATACAAGTTATATTTTTATTTTTTAAATTTACGTAAAATACTGCTGGGATACAAGGTTTATTTATTTATTTTTAATTTATGTAAAATACTGCTGGGATACAAGTTTTTTAGTTTTTTTTAATTTATGTAAAATACTGCTGGGATACAAGTTTTGTTTTGTTTTATTTAATTTATGTAAAATACTGCTGGGATACAATTTTTTTTTTTAATTTAACTTACGTAAAATACTGCTGGGATACAAGTTTTTTATTTTTTATTTTAATTTATGTAAAATACTGCTGGGATACAAGTTTTTTAATTTTTTTTTATTTATGTAAAATACTGCTGGGATACAAGTTTTTTTAGGTTTTTTTTTAATTTATGTAAAATACTGCTGGGATACAATTTTTTTTTATTTTTTTTATTTAAGTAAAATACTGCTGGGATACAAGTTTTTTATTTTATTTAACTTACGTAAAATAATGCTGGGATTCAAGGTGGTTTTATTAATTTATTTTAATTTACGTAAAATACTGCTGGAATACAAGTTTTATTTTTATTTTTTAAATTTACGTAAAATACTGCTGGGATACAAATTTTTTTTTTTTTAATTTACATAAAATACTACTGGGATACAAGTTTTTTTTAATTTTTTAAATTTAATTTACATAAAATACTGCTGGGATACAAGTTTTTTTTAATTTATTTACGTAATATACTGCTGGGATACAAGTTTTAAAATGTTTTTTATTTTTGTAAAATACTGCTGGAATACAAGGTTTTTTTATTTGTATTTAATTTACGTAAAATACTGCTGGGATACAAGTTATATTTTTATTTTTTAAATTTATGTAAAATACTGCTGGGATACAAGGTTTATTATTATTTTTTTAATTTATGTAAAATACTGGTGGGATACAAGTTTTTTTTGTTTTTTTTTATTTATGTAAAATACTGCTGGGATACAAGTTTTGTTTTGTTTTATTTAATTTATGTAAAATACTGCTGGGATACAATTTTTTTTTTTAAATTTAACTTACGTAAAATACTGCTGGGATACAAGTTTTTTATTTTTTACTTTAATTTACGTAAAATATTGATGGGATACAAGTTTTAATTTTTTTTAATTTATGTAAACTACTGCTGGGATACAAGTTTTTTTTTTGTTTTTTTTAAATTTATGTAAAATACTGCTGGGATACAAGTTTTTTTATTTTTTTTATTTACGTAAAATACTGCTGGGATACAAGTTTTTTTATTTTTTTATTTATGTAAAATACTGCTGGGATACAAGTTTTTTTTACTTTTTTATTTACGTAAAATACTGCTGGGATACAAGTTTTTTTATTTTTTTATTTACGTAAAATACTGCTGGGATACAAGTTTTTTTTTTTTATTTAACTTACGTAAAATACTGCTGGGATACAAGTTTTTAAATTTTTTAATTTACGTAAAATACTGCTGGGATACAAGTTTTTTTAATTTTTTTAATTTATGCAAAATAATGCTGGGATACAAGTTTTTTTTTTAAATTTAACTTACGTAAAATACTGCTGGGATACAAGTTTTTAGATTTTTTAATTTACGTAAAATACTGCTGAGATACAAGTTTTATTTTATTTTTTTAATTTATGCAAAATACTGCTGGGATACAAGTTTTTTTTTTAAATTTAACTTACGTAAAATACTGCTGGGATACAAGTTTTTTTATTTTTTTATTTATGTAAAATACTGCTGGGATACAAGTTTTTTTACTTTTTTATTTACGTAAAATACTGCTGGGATACAAGTTTTTTTATTTTTTTATTTACGTAAAATACTGCTGGGATCCAAGTTTTTAAATTTTTTAATTTACGTAAAATACTGCTGGGATACAAGTTTTATTTTATTTTTTTAATTTATGCAAAATAATGCTGGGATACAAGTTTTTTTTTTAAATTTAACTTACATAAAATACTGCTGGGATACAAGTTTTTAGATTTTTTAATTTACGTAAAATACTGCTGGGATACAAATTTTTTTTTTAAATTTAACTTACGTAAAATACTGCTGGGATACAAGTTTTTTATTTTTTATTTTAATTTATGTAAAATACTGCTGGGATACAAGTTTTTAGATTTTTTAATTTACGTAAAATACTGCTGAGATACAAGTTTTATTTTATTTTTTTAATTTATGCAAAATACTGCTGGGATACAAGTTTTTTTTTAAAATTTAACTTACGTAAAATACTGCTGGGATACAAGTTTTTTTACTTTTTTATTTACGTAAAATACTGCTGGGATACAAGTTTTATTTTTATTTTTTTAAATTTATGCAAAATACTGCTGGGATACACGTTGTTTTTTTTTTTTTTTATATAAAATACTGCTGGGATACAAGTTTTTTTATTTTTTTATTTACGTAAAATACTGCTGGGATACAAAATTTTTTATTTTTTTATTTACGTAAAATACTGCTGGGATACAAGTTTTTTTTTTTTAATTTAACTTACGTAAAATACTGCTGGGATACAAGTTTTTAATTTTTTAATTTACGTAAAATACTGCTGGGATACAAGTTTTTTTTTTTTTTTTTAATTTATGCAAAATAATGCTGGGATACAAGTTTTTTTTTTAAATTTAACTTACATAAAATACTGCTGGGATACAAGTTTTTAGATTTTTTAATTTACGTAAAATACTGCTGGGATACAAATTTTTTTTTTTAATTTAACTTACGTAAAATACTGCTGGGATACAAGTTTTTTATTTTTTATTTTAATTTATGTAAAATACTGCTGGGATACAAGTTTTTAGATTTTTTAATTTACGTAAAATACTGCTGAGATACAAGTTTTATTTTATTTTTTTAATTTATGCAAAATACTGCTGGGATACAAGTTTTTTTTTTAATTTAACTTATGTAAAATACTGCTGGGATACAAGTTTTTTTATTTTTTTATTTATGTAAAATACTGCTGGGATACAAGTTTTTTTACTTTTTTATTTACGTAAAATACTGCTGGGATACAAGTTTTATTTTTATTTTTTTAAATTTATGCAAAATACTGCTGGGATACAAGTTTTTTTTTTTTTTTTATTTATATAAAATACTGCTGGGATACAAGTTTTTTTATTTTTTTATTTACGTAAAATACTGCTGGGATACAAATTTTTTTATTTTTTTATTTACGTAAAATACTGCTGGGATACAAGTTGTTTTTTTTAAATTTAACTTACGTAAAATACTGCTGGGATACAAGTTTTTAATTTTTTAATTTACGTAAAATACTGCTGGGATACAAGTTTTTTTATTTTTTTATTTACGTAAAATACTGCTGGGATACAAAAAATTTTATTTTTTTATTTACGTAAAATACTGCTGGGATACAAGTTTTTTTTTTTTAATTTAACTTACGTAAAATACTGCTGGGATACAAGTTTTATTTTTATTTTTTTAAATTTATGCAAAATACTGCTGGGATACAAGTTTTTTTTTTTAATTTAACTTACGTAAAATACTGCTGGGATACAAGTTATATTTTTTATTTTTTAAATTTACGTAAAATACTGCTGGGATACAAGTTTTTTAATTTTTTAATTTACGTAAAATACTGCTGGGATACAAGTTTTTTAATTTTTTAATTTACGTAAAATACTGCTGGGATACAAGTTTTATTTTTATTTTTTTAAATTTATGCAAAATACTGCTGGGATACAAGTTTTTTTTTTAAATTTAACTTACGTAAAATACTGCTGGGATACAAGTTATATTTTTTATTTTTTAAATTTACGTAAAATACTGCTGGGATACAAGTTTTTTAATTTTTTAATTTACGTAAAATACTGCTGGGATACAAGTTTTATTTTTATTTTTTTTAATTTATGCAAAATACTGCTGGGATACAAGTTTTTTTTTTAAATATAACTTACGTAAAATACTGCTGGGATACAAGTTATATTTTTTATTTTTTAAATTTACGTAAAATACTGCTGGGATACAAGTTTTTTAATTTTTTAATTTACGTAAAATACTGCTGGGATACAAGTTTTATTTTTATTTTTTTTAATTTATGCAAAATACTGCTGGGATACACGTTTTTTTAATCGTGTCATCACCTGGTGATCATGTCATACATTTTATACTTTTAATTGACTTGATATACTACTTTGATGCAACTATACTTTTAATTGATTTGATATACTACTTTAATGCAACTTTTTATACTTTTAATTGACTTGATGTACTACTTTGATGCAACTTTTTATACTTTTAATTGACTTGATATACTACTTTGATGCAACGTTTTATACTTTTAAATGACTTGATATACTACTTTGATGCAACGTTTTATACTTTTAAATGTATTGATATACTTGATAACTTTTGGCCTCGTGGTTAGAGTGTCCGCCCTGAGATGGGTAGGTTGTGAGTTCAAACCCCGGCCGAGTTATACCAAAGACTATAAAAATGGGAGCCATTACCTCCCTGCTTGTATTTCCTATATATAGGAAATACTTGATTTGGTGAATTGTAGCTGTAAATATACTCTTCCTCTCTTAACCACGCCCACAACCACGACCCCATCCCCACCCCCCACCTCCCGAAATCGGAGGTCTCAAGGTTGGCAAGTATGATTTAAACATGAACGTTGTGTGTGTTTAAAACTCGCAGTCCATTGTTTGTGAAATATGTTTGAATGGAAGCAAAGTGAAAATGAAAGCATGTAAAAAGTGGTGATTAACGTCAGGTGAGCATGATGTCAGCGCATTCCTTACATTTTTGGAACTTTGGTCAATTTCATTATGGACTTGAGCAGCCCTGTTTTTGGACATCTTATAGCCTTTTTTTTTTGTGTAGACCTAAATAATGAGGATCTACTCTGGACTCTTCTTTTTAGGCACAATCACATTTCAAAAGGGCATTTTCAGAACTTAGCTTATGGAATTAAGTTACTGCCAAAACTCCACAAACACACAAAAATGTTTCTACTCACTACACTACATAGTTTGTAAGTAAAAACAACCCCTCTTATCTCCAGTTAAAAAAAACAATTCGAATAAAAAATAAAAAATAAAACACTTTCCTCCGAAGTATGTCATTTCGCAAATAATCTAGGAATAAAGAAAATTGAATGTTGTGTTTGGAGAAGTGTGTATATCTTTTGAAAAATGACACACAGTTAGTAAAGTTGTGTGTAAGCAAATGGAAAAAACTGTAAGGCCCTCAGAGATCATTTTATTTGCGCATGGTGCCATCCGCCGCAATAAAATGGCGGACAGAAGATTCAAGCTCAATCTGTAAGATGCTTGCAAGTTTTTTAATTAAATAAAATTGTTCTAATTCTTGCCAATCTATTTTTACATGCGAATCGTCGGGCGTTAATAAAAACATTTTTGTGTGTTTGTGGCGTTTTGGCCGTAATTTCACTCCACATTGTCTGAACTTTGTGACCTTGACAAAAATGAGGAAATGTTATCCGATACGATCTCACAACTATGAAGAATAGCTTCCAATCAATATATTTTGTCAACTTACAGTAATCACTCATCACAAAATTCCCCAAACATGTGATTTCATATAGTAAAATAGGGTTTTTTACAAATGTGTTTTGTATTTATCAGTGTTGTGTGTAAGTAACTCCAATAGTGTCTTATCATGTGAAGTGTGTGTGAGTGACATGACAATAAAACTGCATTTTTTTTTTTACAAATGCTTGCTTTATTTTGACGAATGGACATATGTTTTGACCCCAAGTGTGTCATTTTGAAAATAATCTAGGAATTAAGAAAATTGAATGTTGTGTTTGGGAAAAGTGTGTAAAATCCTTGTGAAAAAAGACACACAGTAAAATTGTGTGTAAGCAAATGGGAAAAAACTGTAAGGCCCTCAGACATAATTTTAGTTGCGCATGGTGCCATCCGCCCCCCACAAAGCATTGGGGAGTAAAATGGCAGACAGAAGAGATGGGAAACAAGCTCAACCTGTAAGTTTTTTTTATTAAATAAAATTGTTGTAATTCTTGCCAATCTATTTTTACTTGCCAATCGTCGGACGTGAGTAAAAACATTTTTGTGTGTTTGTGGCGTTTTGGCCGTAATTTCACTCCACATTGTCTGAGCTTTGTGACCTTGACAAAAATGAGGAAATGTTATCCGATACGATCTCACAACTATGAAGAATAGCTTCCAATCAATATATTTTGTCAACTTACAGTAATCACTCATCACATAATTCCCCAAACATGTGATTTCATATAGTAAAATAGGGTTTTTTACAAATGTGTTTTGTATTTATCAGTGTTGTGTGTAAGTCACTCCAATAGTGTCTTATCATGTGAAGTGTGTGTGAGTGACATGACAATAAAACTGCATTTTTTTTTTACAAATGCTTGCTTTATTTTGACGAATGGACATATGTTTTGACTCCAAGTGTGTCATTTTGAAAATAATCTAGGAATTAAGAAAATTGAATGTTGTGTTTGGGAAAAGTGTGTAAAATCCTTGTGAAAAAAGACACACAGTAAAATTGTGTGTAAGCAAATGGGAAAAAACTGTAAGGCCCTCAGACATAATTTTATTTGCGCATGGTGCCATCCGCCCCCAACACAAAGCATTGGGGAGTAAAATGGCAGACAGAAGAGATGGGAAACAAGCTCAACCTGTAAGTTTTTTTAATTAAATAAAATTGTTGTAATTCTTGCCAATCTATTTTTACTTGCCAATCGTCGGACGTGAGTAAAAACATTTTTGTGTGTTTGTGGCGTTTTGGCCGTAATTTCACTCCACAAACTTTGTGACCTTGACAAAAATGAGGAAATGTTATCCGATACGATCTCACAACTATGAAGAATAGCTTCCAATCAATATATTTTGTCAACTTACAGTAATCACTCATCACAAAAATTCCCCAAACATGTGATTTCATATAGTAAAATATGGGTTTTTACAAATGTGTTTTGTATTTATCAGTGTTGTGTGTAAGTCACTCCAATAGTGTCTTATCATGTGAAGTGTGTGTGAGTGACATGACAATAAAACTGCATTTTTACAAATGCTTGCTTTATTTTGACGAATGGACTTTTGTTATTTTTTTGAAAATAATCTAGGAATTAAGAAAATTGAATGTTGTGTTTGGGAAAAGTGTGTAAAATCCTTGTGAAAAAAGACACACAGTAAAATTGTGTGTAAGCAAATGGGAAAAAACTGTAAGGCCCTCAGACATAATTGTATTTGCGCATGGTGCCATCCGCCCCCCACAAAGCATTGGGGAGTAAAATGGCAGACAGAAGAGATGGAAAACAAGCTCAACCTGTAAGTTTTTTTTATTAAATAAAATTGTTCTAACTCTTGCCAATCTATTTTTACTTGCCAATCGTCGGATGTGAGTAAAAACATTTTTGTGTGTTTGTGGACTTTTGGCCGTAATTTCACTCCATATTGTCTGAGCTTTGTGACCTTGACAAAAATGAGGAAATGTTATCCGATACGATCTCACAACTATGAAGAATAGCTTCCAATCAATATATTTTGTCAACTTACAGTAATCATTCATCACAAAATTCCCCAAACATGTGATTTCATATAGTAAAATAGGGGTTTTTACAAATGTGTTTTGTATTGATCAGTGTTGTGTGTAAGTCACTCCAATAGTGTCTTATCATGTGAAGTGTGTGTGAGTGACATGACAATAAAACTGCATTTTTTTTTTTACAAATGCTTGCTTTATTTTGACGAATGGACATATTTTTTGACCCCAAGTGTGTCATTTTGAAAATAATCTAGGAATTAAGAAAATTGAATGTTGTGTTTGGAGAAGTGTGTATATCTTTTGAAAAAAAGACACACAGTTAGTAAAGTTGTGTGTAAGCAAATGGAAAAAACTGTAAGGCCCTCAGAGATCATTTTCTTTGCGCATGGTGCCATCCGCCGCAGTGAAATGTCGGACAGAAGAGACAAGCTCAACCTGTAAGATGCTTGCAAGTTTTTTAATTAAATAAAATTGTTCTAATTCTTGCCAATCTATTTTTACATGCGAATCGTCGGGCGTTAGTAAAAACATTTTTGTGTGTTTGTGGACTTTTGGCCGTAATTTCACCCCATATTGTCTGAGCTTTGTGACCTTGACAAAAATGAGGAAATGTTATCCGACACGATCTCACAACTATGAAGAATAGCTTCCAATCAATATATTTTGTCAACTTACAGTAATCATTCATCACAAAATGCCCCAAACATGTGATTTCATATAGTAAAATAGGGTTTTTTACAAATGTGTTTTGTATTTATCAGTGTTGTGTGTAAGTAACTCCAATAGTGTCTTATCATGTGAAGTGTGTGTGAGTGACATGACAATAAAACTGCTTTTTTTTTTTACAAATGCTTGCTTTATTTTGACGAATGGACATATGTTTTGACCCCAAGTGTGTCATTTTGAAAATAATCTAGGAATTAAGAAAATTGAATGTTGTGTTTGGGAAAAGTGTGTAAAATCCTTGTGAAAAAAGACACAAGGTAAAATTGTGTGTAAGCAAATGGGAAAAAACTGTAAGGCCCTCAGACATAATTTTATTTGCGCATGGTGCCATCCGCCCCCCACAAAGCATTGGGGAGTAAAATGGCAGACCGAAGAGAGGGGAAACAAGCTCAACCTGTAAGTTTTTTTTATTAAATAAAATTGTTGTAATTCTTGCCAATCTATTTTTACTTGCCAATCGTCGGACGTGAGTAACAACATTTTTGTGTGTTTGTGGCGTTTTGGCCGTAATTTCACTCCACATTGTCTGAGCTTTGTGACCTTGACAAAAATGAGGAAATGTTATCCGATACAATCTCACAACTATGAAGAATAGCTTCCAATCAATATATTTTGTCAACTTACAGTAATCACTCATCACAAAATTCCCCAAACATGTGATTTCATATAGTAAAATAGGGGTTTTTACAAATGTGTTTTGTATTGATCAGTGTTGTGTGTAAGTCACTCCAATAGTGTCTTATCATGTGAAGTGTGTGTGAGTGACATGACAATAAAACTGCATTTTTTTTTACAAATGCTTGCTTTATTTTGACGAATGGACATATGTTTTGACCCCAAGTGTGTCATTTTGAAAATAATCTAGGAATTAAGAACATTGAATGTTGTGTTTGGGAAAAGTGTGTAAAATCCTTGTGAAAAAAGACACACAGTAAAATTGTCTGTAAGCAAATGGGGAAAAAACTGTAAGGCCCTCAGACATAATTTTATTTGCGCATGGTGCCATCCGCCCCCCACAAAGCATTGGGGAGTAAAATGGCAGACAGAAGAGATGGAAAACAAGCTCAACCTGTTTTTTTTTTTTTAATTAAATAAAATTGTTCTAATTCTTGCCAATCTATTTTTACTTGCCAATCGTCGGACGTGAGTAAAAACATTTTTGTGTTTGTGGCGTTTTGGCCGTAATTTCACTCCACATTGTCTGAGCTTTGTGACCTTGACAAAAATGAGGAAATGTTATCCGATACGATCTCACAACTATGAAGAATAGCTTCCAATCAATATATTTTGTCAACTTACAGTAATCACTCATCACAAAATGCCCCAAACATGTGATTTCATATAGTAAAATATGGGTTTTTTACAAATGTGTTTTGTATTGATCAGTGTTGTGTGTAAGTCACTCCAATAGTGTCTTATCATGTGAAGTGTGTGTGAGTGACATGACAATAAAACTGCATTTTTTTTTTTACAAATGCTTGCTTTATTTTGACGAATGGACATATGTTTTGACCCCAAGTGTGTCATTTTGAAAATAATCTAGGAATTAAGAAAATTGAATGTTGTGTTTGGGAAAAGTGTGTAAAATCCTTGTGAAAAAAGACACACAGTAAAATTGTGTGTAAGCAAATGGGAAAAAACTGTAAGGCCCTCAGACATAATTGTATTTGCGCATGGTGCCATCCGCCCCCCACAAAGCATTGGGGAGTAAAATGGCAGACAGAAGAGATGGGAAACAAGCTCAACTTGTAAGTTTTTTTTATTAAATAAAATTGTTGTAATTCTTGCCAATCTATTTTTACTTGCCAATCGTCGAACGTGAGTAAAAATATTTTTGTGTGTTTGTGGCGTTTTGGCCGTAATTTCACTCCACATTGTCTGAGCTTTGTGACCTTGACAAAAATGAGGAAATGTTATACGATACGATCTCACAACTATGAAGAATAGTTTCCAATCAATATATTTTGTCAACTTACAGTAATCACTCATCACAAAATTCCCCAAACATGTGATTTCATATAGTAAAATATGGGTTTTTGCAAATGTGTTTTGTATTGATCAGTGTTGTGTGTAAGTCACTCCAATAGTGTCTTATCATGTGAAGTGTGTGTGAGTGACATGACACTAAAACTGCATTTTTTTTTACAAATGCTTGCTTTATTTTGACGAATGGACATATGTTTTGACCCCAAGTGTGTCATTTTGAAAATAATCTAGGAATTAAGAAAATTGAATGTTGTGTTTGGGAAAAGTGTGTAAAATCCTTTTGAAAAAA
>NC_084574.2:1337500-1362500 GCF_033978685.3 Nerophis lumbriciformis | reverse complement strand
AGATTTGTAAGTATAAAAACAATTTTCTTTAATAAAAAAAAAAGATTTGTAAGTATAAAAACATTTTTCAGCAAGTAAAAAAACGATTCGCAGGTATAAAAACTATAAAAACTATTTTTAAGTATAAAAACAATTTCTGCGAGTGGAAAAACGGTTTGCGAGTATGAAAACAATTGTCTTAAATAAATAAAAAATAATTGCTAGTAGAAAAACAATTATCTGCAAGTGGAAAAACGGTTTGCGAGTATGAAAACAATTGTCTTAAATAAATAAAAAATAATTGCTAGTATAAAAACAATTATCTGCAAGTGGAAAAACAATTTCTGACATAAAAAAACATTTTCTTCTATTAAAAATAAATGTCCCAAGTATAAAAACAATTTTGTTTCAAGTTAAACGTTTGGTTTGGCAGTAATATTCCACCGCTGCTGCTCACTGCTCCCCTCACCTCCCAGGGGGTGAACAAGGAGATGGGTCAAATGCAGAGGACACATTTCAACACACCTAGTGTGTGCGTGTGTGTGTGTGTGTGTGTGTGTGTGTGTGTGTGTGTGTGTGACTATCATTGCTACTTTAACTTGAACTTTTTAATTGCTGTGCCGCCAACCAGGAACATCAGAGTATTTTTTTTAAAAAGCAGGTCCTGACCGAAGGTTCAACTCAATTCTGCCTGTAGAAAAACTACGAAAAAAACTCAATTTCCATCCTAATTGTGTGTACAAACTCTGTCCTTGTCAGCATATTCGCCTTAAATAAATGATTCAATAAAAAAAACTTCACAACAGGAAACACAAATATTACTAAGCACGACTTCATATTAAAACGTAACTTGCTGCACGTCTTATTTTCTCTCCCACATATAATAATAATTATTATAATAAAATGGTACTTACTCAACAAGCAAATGATGTTGTTTTGCCTTGCAGCTCGACGCCGTACTGGAAACATTTTACTTTCCTTTTCATACTTCAAAGGCGTGGAGCAGAAACAAGGCGTTCGCGTCGCACGCCTCAATGACGTCTGCGCACGCGCGTCCGAGCTCTCAGCCGTTTCTGTTAAATCACGTGACTTGCAAGCAGCGAGCGAGCGTGCACGCGCCGCTTTCGCTTTCGCTCGCGGGAGCGATCACGCTAAATGACGTCATTAATCATTAATATATGCGGATTAATTACGCGATTTATTTTTGACTGCGCATGCTCCTTAATGTTGTCAGATCAATGTATAAATACAAATAAATAAATATAAAACATAATTTAAAAAAACCCCCCAAAAAAACCCTAACTTTAGATGAAAGTGTGTGGAACGAATAAATAATGCCCATTCAAACAATGGCAATAAAATTGCGGTCGTTTTAAAGTTAATTGAAAACTATGGAAGCAAATAATACGCTGTGATTAATCAAGATGAGTCCAAATTCAAAACTGTGATTTAAAAAAGCTAACATTTGACAGCAGCATGCTGTCAAATGTTAAAACACCCTAACCAATCTGGCGCCCTAGGCAAGATTTTAGGTGGCGCCCCCCCACATCGGCAGTGAAGTGTATATACTCACAAGAAACCGAATAGCTTTGTCTTTGACCTTTTTTTTTTTACTTACAACTATACCTAATATATAAAGGGGTGGAAAAGTGACTATTACCTGCAGGGCAAACATTAGCTAACCAGAAGGCAATAACAATGTAAACAAAAAACACCTGCTTAAAAGATCTAATACAAATGTCCCTGAGGAATGTAAGGTGGGAGTACTGTAATTACCTAACGTTACATTATTATTTTCCATAACAATTTAGCCCCCTCCACAATATTAACCCGACGTTAAAACAGAACTAGCTATTTATTGATTAGCAATTGCCGAATCATGTAACATTTGCTTTTTAGCATTAAGCTAATATTAGCTTAATGCTAAAAAGCCAGGTTACTATCACATTCTGTAACAGACAAATAATTTCATGTAGGCTAACGTTACCTACCTGCTACCTCTGTCTTTTCTCGTTTCTCCTCCTCTTCTTTTCTCTTTTTTCTTCCTTGGGCACCTGACAGTTTTGGCCGTTTTGACATCTTGTGTTGATTTTTTGATGTGGTGACGTCCAAAAAGAGTCATGATACGGGAAGGGAGGGGGCGCACCGTGCGGGGGGGCGTAATGTTGTAACAAATAATATTTCTATTATATAGGCTTTACTTTGCATTTTAATTAACGAGGGATTATGTTTTGTATTTAGAAATAATAGTACCAACTTTTTTTTTTTTTCTCCAACATTTGTGGCACTGGCGTGGCGCCCCCTGATGGACGGCGCCCTTAGCATTTGCCTATACGGCCTATGCCACGGGCCGGCCCTGCGTTACATAGTAGAGTTTTAACTCGCACTTACAGATGTAGCGACCAACTGTAGTTACTGACTGTGGTTTTCTGATGTGGTGATATCCTTTACACACCGATGTGGCTTTTTGATGCGGTGCCGCCTGAGGGATCCAAGGTGTGTGTAATATCATGGCTTACGTGCAGTGATTTCTCCAGATTCTCTGAACCTTTTGATGATATTACAGAGCGTAGATGGTGAAATCCCTAAATTCCCTGTTGAGAAATGTTGTTCTTAAACAATTTGCTCAGGCATTTGTTGACAAAGTGGTGACCCTCGCCCCCGTCCTTGTTTGTGAATGACTGAGCATTTCATGGAAGCTGCTTTTTATACCCAATCATGGCACCCACCTGTTCCCAATTAGCCTGTTCACCTGTGGGATGTTCCAAATACCGTATTTTCCGCACCATAAGGCGCCCTGGGTTATAAGCCGCGCCTTCAATGAACGGCATATTTCAAAACTTTGTCCACCTATAAGACGCCCCGTGTTATAAGCCGCATCTAACTGCGCTAAAGAAATGTCAAAAAAACAGTCAGATAGGTCAGTCAAACTTTAATAATATATTAAAAACCAGCGTGATGTGGGCGCGCATGGAGTCGTATATCAACATGGACGGAGCTGCGTGAAAAAAGCCACCCGGCCTCTTCGCGTAAACTTACCTTAACCACTCGCTCATCTTTTCTTCATCCATCCATCCCTTCGAGTTAGCTTTTATGATGACGCCGGCTGGAAAGGTCTCTTTTGGCAAGGTCTTCCTTTTGAATATCACCATGGGTGGAAGTTTCTGGCCATTAGCATGGCAAGCTAGAACCACAGTGAAGGATGACTTCTCATTCCCTGTGGTGCGAATATTCACCGTACGTGCTCCCGTTGTATCCACAGTGCGGTTCACAGGAATATCAAAAGTCAGTGGAACCTCGTCCATGTTGATAATGTTCTCTGGCCGGATCTTTTTTTCAGCTATCTTGTTTTTACAATATGCACGGAAAGTAGCCAGCTTTTCTTGAAAGTCTTTAGGCAGTTGCTGTGAAATAGTAGTCCGTGTGCGGATGGAGAGATTGCGTCTTTTCATGAACCGGAAACCTGTCGCTTAGTAGGAGCCATTTTGTGGTCTTTACAGATGTAAACACACAAAGGAAATGAAACGTAATATCCGCGCGCTTCTTCTTCTTCTATGGGGGCGGGTGGTTGCTTACAGTAGAAGAAGAAGCGCTTCCTGTTCTATGGGGGCGGGTGCTTACCTTGGCAGTTGCTTGCGTAGAAGAAGAAGCACTTCCTCTTCTACGGGGAAAAAAGATGGCGGCTGTTTACCGTAGTTGCGAGACCGAAACTTTATGAAAATGAATCTTAATATTAATCCATATATAAAGCGCACCGGGTTATAAGGCGCACTGTCAGCTTTTGAGAAAATTTGTGGTTTTTAGGTGCGCCTTATAGTGCGGAAAATACGGTAAGTGTTTGATAAGCATTCCTCAACTTTATCAGTATTTATTGCCACCTTTCCCAACTTCTTTGTCACGTGTTGCTGGCATCAAATTCTAAAGTTAATGATTATTTGCAAAAAAAATTTTTTTTATCAGTTTGAACATCAAATATGTTGTCTTTGTAGCATATTCAACTGAATATGGCTTGAAAAGGATTTGCAAATCATTGTATTCTGTTTATATTTACATCGAACACAATTTCCCAACTCATATGGAAACGGGGTTTGTAAAAAGGGCATTTTCAGAACTTAGCTTATGGAATTAAATTACTGCCAAAACTCCACAAACACACAAAAATGTTTCTACTCACTACACTACAGTTTGTAAGTAAAAAAAAAAAAACCCTCTTATCTCCAGTTAAAAAAAACTATTCGCAATTAAAAAAAAAAAAAACAATTTTCTGCAAGTATTAAAAAGATTTGCAATATTAAAAAAAAATGTTGCAAGTAAAAAAATGATTCTTAAGTTAAAAATAAATTTCTGCAAGTAAACGTTTTTTTTTCCTTAGGTTAAAAACTCAAATCTGAACAGGAAATCTTCAAATCAGCCAAATGAGATCATTGTGAAATAAATAATGTACGCACTTTTCATTTACTTGATAAGATGACCTTCCACCAATTTCTTTCAATTAAAAAAAAATGATTCCGAAGCACAAAAAGACATTTTCTGCAAGTAAAAAAAGGATTCGCAACTATAAAAACAATCTGAAAACAGAGCAAAAATGTGCCATTATGAAAACTATTTTCTGCAAGTGGAAAAACAAATTGCGGGCATAAAAACAATTTTTTTTTAATTAAAAAAATGATTTGTAAGTATAAAAACAATTTTCTTTAATTAAAAAAAATGATTTGTAAGTATAAAAACAATTTTCAGCAAGTAAAAAAACGATTCGCAAGTATAAAAAACAATTTCTGCGAGTGGAAAAAACGGTTTGCGAGTATGAAAACAATTGTCTTAAATAAAATAAAAATATTTGCTAGTATAAAAACAATTATCTGCAAGCGGAAAAACAATTTCAGATATAAAAAACATTTTCTTCTATTAAAAATAAATGTCCCAAGTATAAAAACAATTTTGTTTCAAGTTAAAAGTTTGGCAGTAATATTCCACCGCTGCTGCTCACTGCTCCCCTCACCTCCCAGGGGGGTGAACAAGGGGATGGGTCAAATGCACCCACCTGTTCCCAATTAGCCTGGATGTTCCAAATAAGAGCATTCCTCAACTCTCACTCTTTTTTGCCACTTGTGCCAGCTTTTTCGAAACATGTTGCAGGCATCAAATTCCAAATGAGCTCATATTTGCAAAAAATAAGAAAGTTTGTCAGTGTGAACATGAAATATCTTGTCTTTGCAGTCTATTCAATTGAATATAAGTTGAAAAGGATTTGTTGTATTCTCTTTTTATTTACCATTTACACAACCTGACAACTTCACTGCTTTTAGGGCTTTTGTACTCACCGTGAAGAGAAAACACAAGACATGGTGACTGTCATGTCTGTGTAATCATGTTTTGTTTGAAGTCATGTTTTGTTTAGTTATAGGACTCTTTAGTTTCTGTCTTTTCACTCCCTTGTCTTGTTTCCATGATTACCCCATTAGTTTCACCTGTTCCACGTTTGGACTCATTGTGCACTCTTGATTGTCACCATAGCAACCCATTAGTTTTCACCTGTCACGTCACGCACCTGTTTTCGTTAATCATGTCTGTAGTATTAAGTTCAGTGTTTTTCAGTTTGTCTTTCTGACGACCTCTCCACATTTATGCTTCTGTACACTCTTCATCCTCTAAGATCCTGCTTCATGTCCCTTGTCATAGTAAGTTTTTGTTCCATGTTTATAGTCTTTTTGTTTTTCATAGTTTGTTCTCCGCCACTGTGCGTGCTTTTCATTTGTACTTTTTTGCTATAGTCTTTTGGTTTCATAGTTTATTCTCCGCCACTGTGCGCACTTTTTGTTTGATCCTTTTTTTTTAATATTTATAGTCTTTAAATAAAAAATTTACTTACATTCCCGTCTCGCCCGAGCCAACTTTCCGTTGCATCCCGGAAAAGCAAACACCCAAGACCAAGTCATGACAGTGACAGATAACATTTATTGGATATTACCAAGAAACCTTTCTTTCTTTTCTTTCTTCACGTCATAAATAATGGCAACAAATGCTTCTTTTTTTTTAAGCTGTGGAGTTTCTCTGAGCTTCTTTCTTGGTTTGTCTGTGCAGGAAATAGGTCGCCATGGTTACAGCGACGATGCTGTAAGTCGCCAAGACACACTGGAAAGAAGCAGAGGAACACTTTTAGCACTAACGAATCGACGTTCCTTATTCCCTCGTACATTGGCCAGGGATGTAGATGTGCAGCCTTCAGTGGAACCTCCATTTACAAACACCTTTATTTGCCAAATCTTTCATTTACGAACTTTGGCGTCGAGCCAAACGTGTTTCTGTGTGCGGACGTTCATGCATTTTGTCTCACGGCCAGGGCCGGCCCGTGGCATAGGCCGTATAGGCAAATGCTAAGGGCGCCGTCCATCAGGGGGCGCCACGCCAGTGCCACAAATGTTGGAGAAAAAAAAAAAAAAAGTTGGTACTATTATTTCTAAATACAAAAAATAATCCCACGTTAATTAAAATGCAAAGTAAAGCCTATATAATAGAAATATTATTTGTTACAACATTACGCACCCCCCCCCCCCCGCACGGTGCGCCCTCTCCCTTCCCGTATCATGACTCTTTTTGGACGTCACCACATCAAAAAATCAACACAAGATGTCAAAACGGCCAAAACTGTCAGGTGCCCAGGGAAGAAAAAAGAGAAAAGAAGAGGAGGAGAAACGAGAAAAGACAGAGGTAGCAGGTAGGTAACGTTAGCCTACATGAAATTATTTGTCTGTTACAGAATGTGATAGTAACCTGGCTTTTTAGCATTAAGATAATGTTACATGATTCGGCAATTGCTAATCAATAAATAGCTAGTTCTGTTTTAACGTCGGGTTAATATTGTGGAGGGGGCTAAATTGTTATGGAAAATAATAATGTAACGTTAGGTAATTACAGTACTCCCACCTTACATTCCTCAGGGACATTTGTATTAGATCTTTTAAGCAGGTGTTTTTTGTTTACATTGTTATTGCCTTCTGGTTAGCTAATGTTTGCCCTGCAGGTAATAGTCACTTTTCCACCCCTTTATATATTAGGTATAGTTGTAAGCCTAGTTGTTAAAGTGCACATCATTAATGTTAATTAAGCAATATGTATGTAAAAAATATTGTATTTCATATATTCATTTTTTATTTTTTGCATTCATTTATTTATTCATATTTTTTTTTATCTTGTTAACTATTCTGATTGTTAATTTGCTTTCTTTAAGTAAAAAAAAGGTCAAAGACAAAGCTATTCGGTTTCTTGTGCGTATATACACTTCACTGCCGATGTGGGGGGGCGCCACCTAAAATCTTGCCTAGGGCGCCAGATTGGTTAGGGCCTGCTCACGGCTGCCCACAAAAAGCAGGGAGCATCATTTTTGTGGACAGTCGTGTTGGAATAATTGTTTGTAAGTTATCACAAAAGAAACGTTGTATTATGAATGCTGTCTTTCGAGGCCTAACAAGAGGAAGAAGGCTCGTGAAACGCCACTGTGATTTCAACACGGACAGATGGCAGGATCTGCTCAACTTCCAGAGGAACTCTCTTTGAAGTGTTAAACGAACTCTCTCTGAAGTATTTCACAAACTCTCTTCCAACTATTTGGTAACCGAGGTCAACGCTATTTACGACCCGCTGCCCTCTTGAAGTCCCTGTGGTCAGGAGACGGGAGGGGTTATCCATTGTCCTCCAACACCTGCCCCAGCTGGATCCAGGAAGAGCCCAAGCCCGAGAAATCCTCTTCTTGGACTTCAAAGCGACCGAAAACAATGACTGTTTTACATACTTCCCATTCCTGCTGTGACATGTGTTGGTGCGTGAACATTGAACATCTGAATAAAAGAGGAGACGAAAACCTTCTTCATCAGAGCGTGGTGCAGGACTGTACAGAGAGTGCAGTGGCCATGTCTCTCCTCAATATTGAGTCCAAATTGAATTCTGTCTCTGTTTGATTCCTTGCCTTTTGTCTTGTTTAATAGATGTCTTCAGTGTTTGAACGTGACAGTCGTGTACTTGCCGTACACGACTGTGCCTTTTTTTGTTTTTTTTGCCTTTTTGACGAGTTTTGTCCATTTTGCTAACCCAATACGAGCCTCGAAAAAAAACCACAGTCCGGTGTGGAGATAGGATAGCAACAACTTAAATAGTCCATCCATCCATCCATTTTCTACTGCTTATTCCCTTTGGGGTCGCGGGGGGGCGCTGGAGCCTATCTCAGCTACAATCGGGCGGAAGGCGGGGTACACCCTGGACAAGTCGCCACTTCATCGCAGAACTTAAATAGTCTTGATTGCTAAAACAAAGCAGGTGCGGGGAATAGCGCTCTGAGGAAGACATGAAACTGCCAACAAAACAGGAAAATCCACCAAAAATAGGGGCAAAAAACTACGACTAAAACACTACACACAGGAAAACACCAAAAAAAAAAACAGTAGGTGGCAGCAGGTAGCTAATTGCTTTGTAGATGTCGGGAACGACGACAATGGTTTGCATCAGTGACGTGCGGTGAGGTTGATGACTGACTTCATCACAGTCAGATTTACAAACATATGAACCCTAAAGAGTATCTTATTCACCATTTGATTGGCAGCAGTTAACGGGTTATGTTTAAAAGCTCATACCAGCATTCTTCCCTGCTTGGCACTCAGCATCAAGGCTTGGAATTGGGGGTTAAATCACCAAAAATGATTCCCGGGTGCGGCGCCGCTGCTGCCCACTGCTCCCCTCACCTCCCAGGGGGTGATCAAGGGGATGGGTCAAATGCAGAGGACAAATTTCACCACACCTAGTGTGTGTGTGACAATCATTGCTACTTTAACTTAGCTTTAACTTTACACATACAAACTGTAGCACACAAAAAAGCACATTTAATTAAAAAAAAAAACATTATTATGGTCTTACCTTTACTTATAAATGAAGTCCATGCGCCGCATCTAAAGCCCTCACTTAAACTTTCCACGTGCAAGATTGAATCTATTTAAAAAAGTGTAACCGAGGGTTTATAAATGTGGCCTATACTGTATGAAACTACAATATAACAAACACGGAGGCTCCAGTTTACACGAGGACCACTTTATTTACCTTCTTTCAAAAACCTCCGCTCCACTCCAACGTGTCATCAGTTCCGCTCTTAGCGCCTTCAAAATAAGAGCTCAAGGCATATACTGTATAACAGCGCATAACAGGAACTTAACATCACAAAGAGGAAAGCCCATAAAAATAGGTTACAAAAGTTATTTAATAAGAAGCCAAAAGGTGCAAAAACAATAATGTTCGTGTTGGAGGAGTTGTGAATTAGATACACCTGCAGTCTGCAGGTGTATTGAGGTTAAAATTGTTATGCGCTTATTATTTTTTTATTTGATTTTGTGTGTGGCATAGATTTGCCGTGCGCAGAGGACGTTTGAGCAGGCGCGCACCTTAGCGGCTGCGCTAGCATCACAGCTAACGTTAGCCATGCCGCTACCTCGCTCTCTGCTGGGAGAGGACGTATACGTATGTGACGTATGACGTGACAGTATGTGACGTATGACGTGACAGTATGTGACGTATGACGTGACAGTATGTGACGTATGACGTGACAGTATGTGACGTATGACGTGACAGTATGTGACGTATGACGTGACAGTATGTGACGTATGACGTGACAGTATGTGACGTATGATGTGACAGTATGTGACGTGTGTAAGAAGGTGCGCTCGCTGTCTGTGAGAGGGAGACACAGGAAAGAGTGAGAAGAGCCTGTGGTGTAATGCCAGCAGCTAAAAGCAACTGCGTGAGAATTGTGGATGTGTTGAAGGTGTGCTGGAATATGCAGAACGGAAATTAGGGAGCAGCAGAAAAGTGGAATGTATTATTTAAATCGGTCCGTTGGAAAACACGGACCGGAGTTTTTTTTAAAACTGGATCTGGATCGGCATTTTCCCATGCCTTGCCGATACGCAATTTTTGGCAAATATCGGCAGCCGATCCGATCCAAATATCGGATCGGGACATCCCTAGTCTCAGCACTCTTTAACGTCGGTGTGAATTAACGGAAGCCAGATTTGGGCACAAACCTGACTGACTAGATGGGAGGCCACTCTCTGAGGAAATACAGTATGATAAAACCCGAAGATGTGTGTGTGTGTGTGTGTGTGTGTGTTATGTACATTTCGGCGACCCTGCATGGTGTAGCTGTTGAAGTACTTCCTCAAACCAGTCAACTTGACGGCAGCAGGCGCCTCCATGCCAAGAAGTTGCCTCTGAAAAGGACAGAAAAGACATGATGCAAGAAAAAAAAAAAAAAAAACACAATCCGAGATGGTGAAAGGTCAACAGTCCCGTCATAGTGAAAGAGAAACCATGAAGCAGTCGTTAACTGTAAGTGGAAAATGATAACCTGTTCAAAGGGCAGTGTGGTGGTTGTTAGTAAACATGGTGCTGCGAGGTCCGTGACCATCAACATCTGAAAGGACAATGTAAACAAACTAATCCGTGGATCATTCCTTTTTCAAAACAAAACCTAAACTAAAAAAAAAAATGATAATAATAATCCCACGGATTGTAACTCTCCATGTGAATCTTTTGTTTTCCAATATAAAACCAAGACTAAAAAAGTGACACAACAACTCATGTTTTCCATACTTCTTTCCAGACCCAAAATAAACAAAAAAATGGACAAAATGGACAAAATGGACAAGGGGCATATTTGGTCAGTGTAGGTCCGTGTACTAGTGATGGGTCCGGCAACACCGATGCATCGGCGCATGCGTCGAGCTCATAGAGCGAAACCCTGTGTCGGTGCGCGTACCGCTTTTAGAAAGTCACGTGACCCATCATGAGCTGTTTTGGTCACGTGACCGATACGCCAACTGTGTCGCACTGACGCCTCCTCTGTGCCCTGTGAGCGGCTCTTTTCTACAGCCCGAGAAATAATAACTAAGAAGAGAAATCGTCTAAAATGTAATACGTCGGAAAAACTTTTTTTTTTTTTTTTAATAAAAATGTGTAAAAATATAAAATTAAAAAAATACCCAGTCCACAATCATCCACAACACGTTCTCTTAGATTTCCATGTTATGATACATGTTCACATTATTTATTGACTGTATCTAAAAAAGACAAAAATATATTTTTATTTAAATGAAGATATGAAATAATCCTAAATGAAATACAATGACTTGGTTTATATTATTGTATATACTAGGGCAGGGGTCACCAACGCGGTGCCCGCGGTCACCAGGTAGCCCGTAAGGACCAGATCAGTCGCCCGCTGGCCTGTTCTAAAAATAGCTCAAAGAGCAGCACTTACCAGTGAGCTGCCTCTATTTTTTAAATTGTATTTATTTACTAGCAAGCTGGTCTCGCTTTGCTCGACATTTTTAATTCTAAAAGAGACAAAACTCAAATAGAATTTGAAAATCCAAGAAAATATTTTAAAGACTTGGTCTTCACTTGGAATAAGCGGTAGAAAATGGATGGATGGATGGGTCTTCACTTGTTTAAATAAATTCATTTATTTTTTACTTTGCTTCTTATTACTTTTAGAAATACAATTTTAGAGAAAAAATACAACCTTAAAAATGATTTTAGGATCTTTAAACAAATATACCTTTTTACCTTTTAAATACCTTGCTCTTCTTTCCTGACAATTTAAATCAATGTTAAAGTAAATTTTTTTTTTTTTTTTTTATTGTAAAGAATAATAAATATTTTAGCTTCTGTTTTTTCGACAAAGAATATTTGTGAAATATTTCTTCAAACTTACTATGATTAAAATTCAAAAAAATTATTCTGGCAAATCTAGAAAATCTGTAGAATCAAATTTAAATCTTATTTCAAAGTATTTTGAATTTCTTTTAAAATTTTTGTTCTGGAAAATCTAGAAGAAATACTGATTTGTCTTTGTTAGAAATATAGCTTGGTCCAATTTGTTAAATATTCTAACAAAGTGCAGATTGGATTTTAACCAATTTAAAACATGTCATCAAAATTCTAAAATGTATCTTAATCAGGAAAAATTACTAATGACTGCTCGCTGACTGCTCGCTGTTTCGAAAAAAGCTAAGTATCGTTCTATTTGTGTGCTTTTAAATTGTTCTGCAGCTTTCTTTATTACTTTCTCAACATATTTAGTAGTACTATTTAACTTGCAAATCACCCGATCTCTGTCTCTCCACCCCTCCCGCAGCTAGCTAGCAGCTAGCTGCTAAGCTAACGAAGCTAGCGCGGAGAAAGGCGTCGCCGGGCGCCGGTCAGAAGGAGTCTACTCCTGCACACCGTGACCAGGACTTCTCGGAAGACAGCAGGAACTTCACTCGGTGACAGAAAACACCGTGAGTATGGCTTCCTGCGCGTCTTGCACCTTACTCACGGAGAGGCTGGCTCTGCTAGAGGGCCGTGTCCGCCAGTTAGAGCAGAGTAATCTCGTAACTTTAGATGTTGCGGACACATCTGCTAGCGTTAGCTGTAGCGAGCTAACTAGCCCAGCCTGTAGCAGTCCTAAGCGGCCTACAAGCTACGGTGTACCGGTTGAGACGCATAATAGATTTAGCTCTTTAGCTAGTCCTACACCCCAGTCTACCGGGCACCACACCTTAGTCATAGGGGACTCCATCACCCGAAACATAAAGCTTAGCAAACCAGCCACAATTAAGTGCATCCCGGGGGCCCGAGCACCTGACATTGAGGCTAATCTTAGGGAGCTAACTCGCAACAGGCCTAGTAAACACGTACGACAGGCTAGTCGCACCACTAGTTATGCGAATATAGTTGTACACGTTGGCTCCAATGACACTAGAATGAGACAGTCAGAGATTACAAAGAGAAACATAGCCAGGACTTGTGATCTCGCTAGAAAGATGTCCAGGCATCGAGTAATTGTCTCTGGCCCCCTGCCTGCGAGAGGCAATGATGAGAGATATAGCAGATTAGTCTCGCTTAACAAGTGGCTGGCTAGCTTCTGTAGACAACAGGGACTAACGTTTATTGATAATTGGCCCTCTTTCTGGGGCAAACCAGGCTTGCTGATGAGGGACGGCCTTCACCCTAACCAGGAAGGCGCCATCATCCTGTCTAAGAATATAGACTACTGTTTAAGTCACATTTGACTAACTACACTAGAGCAAGCCCGGTCACAGGCAATTACAGAGCCTGCTAGTCCGGGTGAGGAGTCAGTTAAGCTAGAACTAGCCAGCACCAGACTGGATAATTCCTGTACGCATAGCAATTTTCTTAGAATAACACACAACTCACATAATGTGTTTTCTGTTGTGAATGTGTCCGGGGTAGATATGCATTCTACTGAGGTGGCAAATCATGATGCGTTCAGTCGATCGCAGCATCAAGCAAACAATCTGAAAATTCCCGTCGTATCAATTCCTAGATATGGTCGAAACTATTTAAAGTGCACTACGTATAGTAAACGCAACATTATTAATATTTCTACTACGGATAATTTAAACAAAAACTCGTCAAAACAGCCCAATACTTATAATATGGGCTTTTTAAACATAAGATCATTGTCTCCCAAAACGTTATTAGTTAATGAGGTCATTAGAGACAACAATCTTAACGTCATTGGTCTTAGCGAAACCTGGCTCAAACCAGATTAATTTTTTGCGCTAAATGAGGCATCTCCTCCTAACTATACGAATGCGCATATTGCCCGTCCCCTTAAAAGGGGTGGGGGGGTCGCACTAATATACAATGAAAACTTTAACCTTACCCCTAACCTAAATAATAAATACAAATCGTTTGAGGTGCTTACTATGAGGTCTGTCGCACCGCTGCCTCTCGATATGGCTGTTATCTACCGCCCCCCAGGGCCCTACTCGGACTTTATTAATGAATTCTCAGAGTTCGTTGCTGATCTAGTGACGCACGCAGACAATATAATCATAATGGGGGACTTTAATATCCATATGAATAACCCATCGGACCCTCAGTGCGTGGCGCTCCAGACTATAATTGATAGCTGTGGTCTTACACAAATAATAAATGAACCTACGCATCGCAACGGCAATACGATAGATCTAGTGCTGGTCAGGGGTGTCACCACCTCCAAAGTTATGGTACTCCCGTATACTAAAGTAATGTCCGATCATTACCTTATAAAATTCGAAGTTCTGACTCATTGTCAACAAACTAATAATAATAATAACTGCTATAGCAGCCGCAACATTAATGCCGCCACAACGATGACTCTTGCTGACCTACTGCCTTCGGTAATGGCACCATTCCCAAATTATGTCGGCTCTATTGATAACCTCACTAACAACTTTGACAATGCCCTGCGCAAAACCATTGATAGTATAGCACCGCTAAAACAAAAAAGGGCCCCTAAAAGGCGCACCCCATGGTTTACAGAGGAAACCAGAGCTCATAAATTATCATGTAGAAAGTTGGAACGCAAATGGCGCGCGACCAAGCTTGAGGTTTTCCATCAAGCATGGAGTGATAGTTTAATATCGTATAAACGCATGCTTACCTTAGCTAAAGCTAAATATTACTCAAATCTCATCCGCCTCAACAAAAACGACCCTAAATTTTTGTTTAGTACAGTAGCATCGCTAACCCAACAAGGGACTCCTCCCAATAGCTCCACCCACTCGGCAGATGACTTTATGAATTTCTTTAATAAGAAAATTGAACTCATTAGAAAGGAGATTAAAGATAACGCATCCCAGCTACAACTGGGTTCTATGAACACAGATACAACTGTATCTACGACGGATACTGCAATACAAAATAGTCTCTCTCTTTTTGATGAAATAACATTAGAGGAACTATTACGGCGTGTAAGTGGGATAAAACAAACAACATGTTTACTTGACCCACTTCCTGGGAAACTTATCAAGGAGCTTTTTGTATTATTAGGTCCATCAGTGCTAAATATTATAAACTTATCACTTTCCTCTGGCACTGTTCCCCTAGCATTCAAGAAAGCGGTTATTCATCCTCTGCTCAAAAGACCTAACCTTGATCCTGACCTCATGGTAAACTACCGACCGGTGTCCCACCTTCCCTTTATTTCGAAAATCCTCGAAAAAATTGTCGCACAGCAGCTAAATGAACACTTAGTGTCTAACAATCTCTGTGAACCTTTTCAATCCGGTTTCAGGGCAAATCACTCTACGGAGACAGCCCTCGCAAAAATGACTAATGATCTACTGCTAACGATGGATTCTGATGCGTCATCTATGTTGCTGCTTCTTGATCTTAGCGCTGCTTTCGATACCGTCGATCATAATATTTTATTAGAGCGTATCAAAACACGTATTGGTATGTCAGACTTAGCTTTGTCGTGGTTTAACTCTTATCTTACTGACAGGATGCAATGCGTCTCCCATAATAATGTGACCTCGGACTATGTTAAGGTAACGTGCGGAGTTCCTCAGGGTTCGGTTCTTGGCCCTGCACTCTTTAGTATTTACATGCTGCCGCTAGGCGACATCATACGCAAATACGGTGTTAGCTTTCATTGTTATGCTGATGACAGCCAACTCTACATGCCCCTAAAGCTGACCAACACGCCGGATTGTAGTCAGCTGGAGGCGTGTCTTAATGAAATTAAACAATGGATGTCCGCTAACTTCTTGCAACTCAACGCCAACAAAACGGAAATGCTGATTATCGGTCCTGCTAAACACCGACATTTATTTAATAATACCACCTTAACATTTGACAACCAAACAATTACACAAGGCGAATCAGTAAAGAATCTGGGTATTATCTTCCACCCAACTCTCTCCTTTGAGTCACACATTAAGAGTGTTACTAAAACAACTCTCTCCTTTGAGTCACACATTAAGAGTGTTACTAAAACGGCCTTCTTTCATCTCCGTAATATCGCTAAAATTCGTTCTATTTTATCCACTAGCGACGCTGAGATCATTATTCATGCGTTCGTTACGTCTCGTCTCGACTACTGTAACGTATTATTTTGGGGTCTCCCTATGTCTAGCATTAAAAAATTACAGTTGGTACAAAATGCGGCTGCTAGACTTTTGACAAGAACAAGAAAGTTTGATCATATTACGCCTATACTGTATATACACCTTTATATACATATATATATATATATACCTATACTGGCTCACCTGCACTGGCTTCCTGTGCACTTAAGATGTGACTTTAAGGTTTTACTACTTACGTATAAAATACTACACGGTCTAGCTCCGTCCTATCTTGTCGATTGCATTGTACCATATGTCCCGGCAAGAAATCTGCGTTCAAAGAACTCCGGCTTATTAGTGATTCCCAGAGCCCAAAAAAAGTCTGCGGGCTATAGAGCGTTTTCTATTGGGGCTCCAGTACTATGGAATGCCCTCCCGGTAACAATTAGAGATGCTACCTCAGTAGAAGCATTTAAGTCCCATCTTAAAACTCATTTGTATACTCTAGCCTTTAAATAGCCCCCCTGTTAGACCAGTTGATCTGCCGTTTCTTTTCTTTTCTCCTCTGCTCCCCTTTTCCTTGAGGGGGGGGGGGGGGGCACAGGTCCGGTGGCCATGGATGAAGTGCTGGCTGTCCAGAGTCGGGACCCGGGGTGGACCGCTCGCCTGTGCATCGGCTGGGAACATCTCTGCGCTGCTGGCCCGTCTCCGCTCGGGATGGTGTCCTGCTGGCCCCACTATGGACTGGACTCTTACTATTATGTTGGATCCACTATGGACTGGACTCTCACAATATTATGTCAGACCCACTCGACATCCATTGCTTTCGGTCTCCCCTAGAGGGGGGGGGTTACCCACATATGCGGTCCTCTCCAAGGTTTCTCATAGTCATTCACATCGACGTCCCACTGGGGTGAGTTTTTCCTTGCCCGTATGTGGGCTTTGTACCGAGGATGTCGTTGTGGCTTGTGCAGCCCTTTGAGACACTTGTGATTTAGGGCTATATAAATAAAGATTGATTGATTGATGATTGATAATGATGTTCCATAAATTCTTTTTATAATTTAAAAAAAAAGATTCAAATAAGCTAGTTTTTCTCTTCTTTTTGTCGGTTGAATTTTGAATTTTAAAGAGTTGAAATTGAAGATAAACTATGTTTCAAAATTTTATTTTAAATTTTTTTGTGTTTTCTCCTCTTTTAAACCGTTCAATTAAGTGTTTTTTTCATCATTTATTCTCTACAAAAAACCTTCCGTAAAAGGAAAAAAAAATGTACGACGGAATGACAGACAGAAATACCCATTTTTTTATATATATAAATGTATTTATTTAGCTATTCTTGTTTAAATCACACTTACGTGTAACTTACAAATGACAATATATTTATTTATTTAAGTGTGTATCAAACTGGTAGCCCTTGGCATTAATCAGTACCCAAGAAGTAGTTTTTGGTTTCAAAAAGGTTGGTGACCCCTGTACTAGGGCATCAAATCAGTGTCAGTTGAGTCGGTCCATAGGTTGCCTGTAGGGATTTTTAATGTCCAGCAGATGTCAGTATTTAGTGACACAGTATCGACACAGTATCAATACAGTTTTGCAATGTGTCGAAACGCTTCATGACGCCTCATCAACCCATCACTACCGTGTACCTTCCCTTCATTCTGTTGCCAATTCTAAAATGCAAATCAAAAAACTAATTTCGGGCCATTTTTTTCCTATTTTCATTTCTGAAACAAAAGTTGAACAACTATTTAATGACACTTTTTTAAAAGGACAATAGGACTCCTGCTGAACAAAGATGTTAGCGGTATGCTAAACGTGTCATGACTTGGTCCTGGGGTTTAGTTTTTCTAGAAGGCAACGGAAAGTTGGCTCGGGCGAGACGGGAAAGTGAGAACATATTTATTTAATTTTATCAAAAAAAAGTACAAACGAAAAGCGCGCACAGTGGCGGAGAAACAACTTGGCTAGGAAAACAAATACTTGCACAAAGGCAGAAACTATGAACAACAACAACAACAAAAAACTAACTGTGGCATTAATAAACAAAAACGTACTTGGCATGGACAGAAGGAGCGGCGTGAACGATGGACATGAAAAAAGTGCCAGAAATGTGCAGAGCATAAATGTGGGGATGTCACCAGAAAGACAAACTGAAAACAATGAACTTAAATACTACAGACATGATTAACGAAAACAGGTGCGTGACTCAAAACGTGAAACAGGTGCGTGACGTGACAGGTGAAAACTAATGGGTTGCTATGGTGACAAACAAGAGTGCACAATGAGTCCAAACGTGGAACAGGTGAAACTAATGGGGTAATCATGGAAACAAGACAAGGGAGTGAAAAGACAGAAACTAAAGAGTCCAATAACTAAACAAAACATGACTAAAACAAAACATGATTACACAGACATGACAAAACGCAAAGGAAAAGCTAAAATACTGCTTCCGGTTCAATTTGTCATCACACAAATAAACACGCATTTTTGCATTTTGGATGAACATTTTTTTCGACTTTTGTGTTTATTTGGAAAAATTCAAATCCATAAAAGGAAACAGCACAAAATCAAATTTTATGGCGATATTTTAATGAAAATCCACTCTTTTTTTTGTTTGTTTTAAAATCTGCCATAAATGATAAAAATCGAAAAACGGCCCTAATTTTGTTTTTTGATTTGGGTTTCAGAATCTGAAATAGAATGAAGGAAAGGTACACGGACCATTTTCATTAAAGTTTCGCCATAAAATTGGATTTTGTGCTGTTTTCCTTTAAGGGATTTTTATTTTTCCAGATGAACACAAAAAATCGAATATATGTTCATCCAAAATGCAAAAATGCGTGTTTATCCGTGTGATGACAAACTGAACCGGAAGCAGTATTTCAGTTTTTCCTTTGCGTTTAGCATGTTTTTTAGCATAACGCTAACATCTTTGTTCAGCAGGAGTCCTATTTAAAAAAGTGTTGAGATATTTGAATGGTTTATTAATGTTTTGTATCAAAATAATAGCTCAACTAGTATTAAAAGAGAACACAAATATAAAAGTTAGATTTACAGTAAAACATGAGGGACTTGTACAACCACTTTCACTCTTCTGTCATTGCAATGAAGGACGCACGGGGGCGCCACTGAGTCCCATTGTGTTATTTCTTTTTTAAATGTTGATTTGTTTTATTTGAGACACTTAACGTAAATCTATATCCAACAAAAAGTACACTTTTAAATTGTCAGCATTGAGAATTGATGTATTTCATGTGAATAAAGTAGTTTAAAGATGGACATACTTGCCAACCCTCCCGGATTTTCCAGGAGACTCCCGAAATTCAGCGCCTCTCCCGAAAACCTCCCGGGACAAATTTTCTCCCGAAAAACTCCCGAAATTTCAAGCGGACCTGAGTGACGTGTTGACAACACACAACAACAGTGTCTACCGTAAAGCAGTTGGTCTGCCGTAAACAGCAATGTTGTGACACTTTTAAACAGGACAATACTGCCATCTACTGTACATGCATATGTGACCCACCCATAATGTGTCACATTTTTGTGTTGATTTATTTATTTTATTTTGTGGTTTGAATTCGTTTTTGGAGCTGTCATTCCACATTTATCAGTATTCACATTGGTCAGTAGGGGGCAGTAGGGCGTTTCTTCCCAATTGAATGCTATCACCTGCAGATCGGAAGTGTCTTGTCATTCTGATGAGCGCGACCAGTCTGTGAACAATTGAAACGTCCTGTGTGCTTTTTCCTCCTGTATAACAGGTTAGTTTTGGTGAATCAACTCACTGAATAATATCCATGTGATCTTTATAAGTTTAAGTACACATTCTGATGGTGGAGCCTAACTCTAAAGTGTTTGTGAGTTGTAGTTTGTAAATGAACACTGAAATTCAAGTATTTATTTTATATATATTTATTTTATATATATATATATATATATATATATATATATATATATATATATATATATATATATATATATATATATATATATATATATATATATAGCTAGAATTCACTGAAAGTCAAGTATTTCTTATATATATATATATATATATATATATATATATATATATATATATATATATATATATATATATATATATATATATATATATATATCTTAACCACGCCCCCAACTTTTTTTTAAAATGAGAATCGATTCTGAATCGCACAACGTGAGAATCGCGTTTCGAATTCGAGTAGTAACCGTAATGCCTTGGAGGAACATAACTGCTGTACAACAAATTGACAGGAAGTGACGTCTGGTGCATGGGTGGAATGATCGTGTCTTCCGGTACTCATTGGGTAGTGACAGTGCGTAGACATTTCTACATATGTCATATTGTCATATCTAAAAAGAAAAAAAAATCTGTGTAAGGCTTCAAAGACTTTAAGACAGAGTCACGGGAACCGTAGTAATTATCCCTGCCTTTATTTTGAAAATGAAACTTCCGGTGTCTGCAAATGAAAAAAAACATTCGTTTTAGTCTGTTTTTCCATTTCTGTATACTGGGAATTGTTTAATATTTGCTATGTGAAATATAGGATAAAAACACAGTTATTCATTTTATAATTAAATTAAAATAAACCAATCAATCGTTTTTTGTTTTTAAATGTCCAATGATGTAAATAAACTCCAGTGACTATTATTACCGTATATTTTGCTCATTTCATTTCCGTGTATGTGCTATATAAGATGACTGCATAATTAAACTAACATCGTCCTTTGTAGAGATTGTCATTTTCCAATCAAATGCAGACAGAAGAAGGATTAAATGAAATCATTCCTTACCTTTACCTCCGTTATCAGGTGACCAAAGCTAGTGAGCGGGATGCGCACTTTAACAGGAGACGTCGGCATGATACAATGATGTTTATCCTCACACTTACACCAAGCGAAGTCGTCTTTAATACAAGTTCGTCCGCCCGGAGAGAGATTTTATTGTCTAAAAGCAGGTAAAGATATTATTGTCTAAAAGCAGTTAAATATATTATTGTCTAAAAGCAGGTAAAGATATTATTGTCTAAAAGCAGTTAAATATATTATTGTCTAAAAGCAGTTAAATATATTATTGTCTAAAAGCAGTTAAATATATTATTGTCTAAAAGCAGTTAAATATATTATTGTCTAAAAGCAGTTAAATATATTATTGTCTAAAAGCAGACAAAGGGGTCACATGTGAGTGTTCCGGGTTGCTGTGACGCCAACAGAATCCGACCAATCAGATGTCTGTTTGTGAAGTTTCGACCAATAAAGTGATGGCTTGGTGGCATGTCGTCACTATTCTGTTACACAACTGAGTGTAATTTGTCTTTTAGGCCGCAGGGTGGCGACATATACATGTATAGTATTGTACAAGACATACCAACGACGAAGTTAGAGCAAGTGAGAAATGATCATCTTTGTGTGAAAGTGAAACCTTTTCAACTTTTGGACAAATAAGTCATAATTATGAGATGTAAAGTCAAAACTGTGAGATCAAATCCATATTATGAGATCATAAGTCATAATTGTGAGATAAAAAGTCGACATTTTAAAAAAGGAAAGTCGAAATGATGAGATAAAAGGTCATAATGAGACAAAAACTTGAAATTATGAGGGAATTTTTTTTTAAATTTATGAGATAAAAAGTCATAAATATGAGATTAAAAAAAAGTGTAAATTATAAAGGTAAGAAAGTCCAAATTATGAGCTCAGAAAATCGAAATTATTTGATAAAAGAGTCCTAATCATGAGATAAGACACAATTATGAGGTAAAAAGTCTAAATTATGAGATAATAAATCAAGCGCTTTGAGTGTCTCGTCGATAGAAAAGGAGCAATATAAATCTAATTCATTATTATTATTACTAATGAGACAAGAAGTTTAAATTATGAGATAAGAAAGCCAAAATTATGAGATAGCAAATCTTTAATAAGAAATGAAAAGTGACAATTATGAGATGAAAAGTCACAATTGTGACATAAATCGAAATTATGAGATACAAAGTCCTAAATATGAGACAAAACGTTCAAATGATGTAATAAGAAAGTTGAAATTATGAGATAAAAAGTCACTATAATGAGATAAAAAGTCTAAATTAAGAGATAAGAAAGTCAAAATTGTGAGCTAAAAAGTCATATTTGTGAGATGGAGTCGAAATGATGAGATAAAGTCGAAATGATGAGATAAAGTTGAAATGATGAGATAAAAGGTCATAATTATTAGACAAAAACTTGAAATTATGAGGGGGAACATTTTGATTTATGAGATAAAAAGTCATAAATATGAGATAAAAAGTGTAAATTATAAGACAAGAAAGTCCAAATTATGAGCTCAGAAAATCGAAATTATGAGATAAAAGAGTCCTAATCATGAGATAAGACACAATTATGAGATAAAAAGTCTAAATTATGAGATAATAAATCAAGCGCTTTGAGTGTCTAGTCGATAGAAAAGGAGCAATATAAATCTAATTCATTATTATTATTACTATTATGAGACAAAACATTTAAATTATGAGATAAGAAAGCCAAAATTATGAGATAACAATCTTAACTATTAGAGAAAGTCGCAATTGTGACATAAATCGAAATGATGAGATACAAAATCCTAAATATGAGACGAAAAGTTTATGATAAAAAGTAATAAAATAATAATAATAATAAAATAAAATACTATTAAATAATAATACAATAATTAATAAATAATAATAATAATAAAATAATAAGAAATCACTATAATGAGATAAAAAGTCTAAATTAAGAGATAAGAAAGTCAAAGTAGTGAGCTAAAAAGTCATATTTGTGAGATGTAATCGAAATTATGAGATAAAGTTAACAAATCAAAAATGTTGTCTTTGTAGCATATTCAACTGAATATGGCTTGAAAAGGATTTGCAAATCATTGTATTCCATTTATATTTACATCTAACACAATTTCCCAACTCATATGGAAACGGGGTTTGTATGTATGTATGTGTGTGTGTGTGTGTATGTTTACTAAATGTATGTATGTATACATGTATGTATGTATACATGTATGTATGTATGTATAATTACATGTATGTTTACATGTATGTATGTATGTATACATGTATGTATGTATGTATGTATATATGTATGTATGTATGTATGTATGTATACATGTATGTATGTATGTATGTATAATTACATGTATGTTTACATGTATGTATGTATACATGTATGTATACATGTATGTATGTATGTATACATGTATGTATGTATATATGTATGTATGCATGTATGTGTGTATGTATGTATGTATACATGTATGTATGTATGTATACCGGTAATTACATGTATGTTTACATGTATGTATGTATACATGTATGTATACATGTATGTATGTATGTTTACATGTATGTATGTATATATGTATGTATGTATGTATGCATGTATGTGTGTATGTATGTATACATGTATGTATGTATGTATACATGTATACAAGTATACATGTATGTATGCATGTATACATGTATGTGTGTGTGTATGTATACATGTATGTATGTATGTATGTATGTATGTGTGTATGTATACATGTATGTATATATACATACATGTATGTATGTATGTATATATACATGTTTGTATGTATACTGTACATACATACATACGTACATTGGGGCGGTATAGCTCGGTTGGTAGAGTGGCTGTGCCAGCAACTTGAGGGTTCCAGGTTCGATCCCCGCTTCCGCCTTCCTAGTCACTGCCGTTGTGTCCTTGGGCAAGACACTTGACCCACCTGCTCCCAGTGCCACCCACACTGCTTTAAATGGAACTTAGATATTGGCTTTCATTGTAAAGCGCTTTGAGTCATTAGAGAAAAAGCGCTATATAAATATAATTCACTTCACACGCGTATGTATGTGTGTGTATATATGTATATTTGTGTATATGTATACATATATTTATATGTATATATATATGTGTTATATGTATAGCAAATATTTTTGAATGAATGATTTAGTGTTGTGTTCACTTTCTTCCAACATATTTGATTTTTTTTAATCAATTTACTGGCTGCTTATCATAATCCCATTTTTATTTAATATGGAAAAAATATGTAGTTATATTTTTGTACAGGATTATGATCGTTTAATCACTTTAACAGTGGCATGTTGACTTAGAAATCAATTGCACAGTTTTTAAATAACTTTTATTTCATTTTTTTGTCTAGCGATGGTGTCATGGGGGTGTTGACTTCTGTACTCACTGTGCATACTAACTACTGTGGTGTACGGATGACTAAGCAAAAGCTAAAATACTGCAGTGTAGTGTACTTCATAGTAATAATAATAATAATAATAATAACAATGCTTCACATAATGGGAACGCTTCATCGTTCTTGAGTCTTTCTCAATAAATAAAAACAAATAGAAGTCTTGATGTTTCACAACATCCTAAAGTCCTTCCACCAGCTCCGTGGCGACTCGATCTTCGTGGGCCACAAAGCTTGGTGACGGGGGCGAGGCGGAGGCGGGCGGGGTGGAGGGAGGAGACGGGAAGAGGGCGGGCTGCGAGGACGCCGCTCGCTGGTCGGGGAAGGCGAGGGGCAGGAAGACGACATGCCTGACGGGAGGAGGCCCGTCGGGAGACGAGGGAGTGGAGACTGAGGGCGACACGTCCAGCGGGGAGGACACGATGCTACCACTGGGGGGCGCCGTTCCAACATCTGTCGGCGTCAGTGTGTGTGTTGGAGAACATTCCTCCCATTTGGTTGGGGTGACGGCGGGGTCAGGTGACCTCTGAGGTCCCGACAGGTGCAGCTGGAGGGTCTCCTTATCCAGCACCGTGTTCTTAGAAGAAAAGAAGGAACTTTAGTGATAATGAATGAACAGCAACACCTTTCTTTGCCGCCCCCTGGTGCATACACTTGGCATTGCAGCGCTCCATCTGCACAGTATATATATATATATATATATATATACACACTAGAGATGCGCGGTTTGCGGACACAACCGCGGAGTCCGCGGATTATCCGCGGATCGGGCGGATGAAATAAAAAAAAATAAGATTTTATCGGCTCGCGGGTCGGGTCGGGCGGATTAATTAGATTTTTTTTTTTTTTTTTTTTTTTTTTTTGCGGGTGGCAGTTAAACCAATTGGTAAATATATATACATAGTTAAATGTT
>NC_084574.2:1322500-1330000 GCF_033978685.3 Nerophis lumbriciformis | reverse complement strand
ATTTATTTATATATTTTTATTTATTTTATACATATATTATTTATATATATTCATTTATTTATACATGCACCTTATTGCTTTTTTATCCTGCACTACCATGAGCTTATGTAACGAAATTTCGTTCTTATCTGTGCTGTAAAGTTCAAATTTGAATGACAATAAAAAGGAAGTCTAAGTATAATATATAAAAGCATATATAATAACCAAAAAAATCTAATTTTAACATGCAGTATGAAAAAAAAAAAGATACATATAGTATATATAATAGTACTTTGTTTAAGCCAAATAATCACTGTCGGAGGCAGATATTTACATATATCCGAACTTAAGTTGTACTTCTTTCATTTCTTAGTCATATTTGAAAACAGCTCGTGTTTTCCATTTCTTCTCTTGATGCTCTGTCATCAAATATACTGTGTGTGTTAACCTTGAGTTCTTTGGAATGTGTTTTGACTAGCATTTGTTTTGTCTACAGAGATGGGACGAGAGAGAGAGGGTGGTGGGATCGGGAAGACAGACCATTTTGGGAGGCGCAATAGAATGTTCTAGGGTTAGACTGGTCTCAATCAATGTATACTGGCAAAGCTTTGAGAATATACAACAAAATACCTATTCTGTCTCTGGTGGTTTTTCAACTCAGCTTTAAGTGTCGGAAAGAACTTGGGAGCGAATTGTGACTTGAATTCCCTGGGAGGAACAACTGGCCCAAAACGCAACATCACTTAAATAAATGTTTGAACTTTGTGTAATGTTAGTGTTCAAAAATATTAAATATACTAGTTAGATAAAACCTCTGCCTCGTTTTTAATGAATACTTCGGCCTACTACGTTACTGCCTTTTAATGTTGATCATTCTGGCTGTACTTGGAGAGCTATAAATTAAAACAATTCAAATAAAGTACTATCCATTTATCTATCTGAGAGTTTTCTGAAGTAGTATGACTGTAATAGTACACCAAATAATAACCAAAAACTATCTTGGAATTTGATCCCACCATATTTTTTTTTTCAAATGAAAAAAATAAGAAAATATTTAACCGGCCAAAAATTAACCCTAAAAGCTTCTGCATGATTAAAATGCGACGCTTCTTCGATGACGAGCCACTGCTTGGAGTGTGAGCGATACAGAAGGTGTGTTTCTACTACGTCATAAATATACGGTTATATTACTGTGGATGATCAACCTTGGCCGAGTCGCTGATGTTGTCCCAGTAAGGACTGGGATAGTCCAGTCGTCCCAGGAGAATCTGCTCAAAGAGCTCCTCCTGCTGGTTGCTCTCACTATCACACAGACAAAAAGACATCAACATGCGTCTAACAAATATTCTAATAACTTTGACAAACTACTGAAAATATGAAGGTGCTCTTGCTATAACTGCTGATATTATATTTATCTTCTTGCTGCTGCCGAACACCAACTGACCTTCTGAAAGGAGGGAACCCACACAGGAGGATGTAAGCGATGACGCCCGCAGCCCAGATGTCCACTTTTACACCGTACCTGGACAAGAGAGGACAGTTGTTACACACACATTCTTGTATTTGTTACCTTCTTGACACCTCCGGAAAATGCCTCCCTCTTTAGGACCACCTTTCTGGATGTATAAATGTTTGTATTTACAACATTTAATATATATATATATATATATATACTATGCAAATATAAAAAAGGTAAGCTTTTAGTTCATTTGTTTTTTTGGTAATTGTTTTTTAATCATTATTTACTTCAAAGTTATTACAGTATGCCTCTATATACACATTTATTAGGGCCCGCATGGCCCATTGTAAAAGGAATCCCAACGGGAGTCCTTTTACAATGGGACATAAGGACCTATTGTTTTTCTAAGGTTTTATTATTATTCCGCCGCCTCTTTGAGCACTAATTTGACCCACTTAACATGCTTCAAAACTCACCATATTTGACCCACACATCATGACCTGCGAAAATTGTCTTTTAATAAAAAAACCGAACTCCAAAACTCAAAATTGCGCTCTAGCGTCCCCTAGAAAGAAAACTGCTTATAACCCCCAGTACGAATGTTGTAGAGACATGAAACAAAAACCTCTATGTAGGGCTCACTTAGCCCTACTTTTCATTAATTAATTTCCTCGGGCAAAAATCAACAGGAAGTTGGCAATTCCCCCTTCAAGACAAAAATGTACTAAAAACAGTCACTTTTGCCTCTTTGAGCTGTAATTTGACCCCCTTAACATGCTTCAAAACTCACTGAACTGAACACACACATCAGGACTAGCAGAAATTGCGATCTAATAAAAAAACCTAACCCCAAATTTAAAAATTGCGCTCTAGAGCAATTTTTGAATAAAACGGAGAAAAAACTGCTCCTCGGAAGAAAAAAATGACAAAACTGCCTGTAACTCCCACTGGGAAGGTCGGAGAGACATGAAACAAAAACCTCAATGTAGGTCTCACTTAGAACTGCATTTCATAAATTGACAACCCCCAGCAAAAATCAACAGGAAGTTTGCTATTCCCCCTTCAAAACAAAATTTTTGTAAAAACCGGTCACCTTTCTTCAAACATTATCTCCTCTGAGCGCGTTTGTTGTTTCAGCTTCAAACTAACACAGGAGAGAGATTGAACCCTTCTGATTAAAAGTTGGCGAAAGAGTTTTGATACCTGCTCCGGTTTTGATTTTATGACCCTTCAAAGAACCGCTACGCTGATGCTGCTGCGCTGCTGTTTTTTTTTAAGATGGCTGCTTAAAAGCAGGAAGCACCAACGTGCCCACACAATGCAGACAAGGTAGGTACACTAGACAAAAGTCTTGGGACACTTCAGACTAAAAGTAGACAAAAGTATTGGGACATTTAGGACTAGCACCTGCCAAATACGTGGGCCCGAACAACGCTGCTTGCAGCTTTAATTCTTTATTATTATTATACCGACCGCCTCTTTGAGCTGTAATTTGACCCACTTAACATGCTTCAAAACTCACCATATTTGACCCACACATCAGGACCTGCGAAAATTGCCTTTTAATAAAAAAACCGAACCCCAAAACTCAAAATTGCTCTCTAGCGCCCCCTAGGAAAAAATAAACTAGACTGCCTGTAACTCCCACTAGGAAGGTCGGAGAAACATGAAACAAAAACCTCTATGTAGGTCTGACCCAGATCTAGATTTCATAATAGTACTTTCTCGGGCTAAAATCAACAGGAAGTTGGCAATTCCCCCTTCAAGACAAAAAAGTACTAAAAACAGTCACTTTTGCCTCTTTGAGATGTAATTTGACCCCCTTTAACATGCTTCAAAACTCACCAAACTGAACGCACACATCAGGACTGGCAAACATTGCGATCTTAAAAAAAAAACCTAACCCCAAATCTCAAAATTGCGCTCTACTGCAATTTTTTAATAAAACGCAAAAAAAACAGCTCCTCGGAAGAAAAAAATGACATAGCTGCCTGTAACTCCCACTGGGAAGGTCGGAGAGACATGAAACAAAAACTTCTATGTAGGTCTCACTTAGAACTGCATTTCATAAATTGACAACCCCCAGCAAAAATCAACAGGAAGTTTGCTATTCCCCCTTCAAAACAAAATATTTGTAAAAACCGGTCACTTCTCTTCAAACATTATCTCCTCTGAGCGCGTTTGTCGTATCAGCTTCAAAATAACACAGGAGAGAGATTGAACCCTTCCAAATAAAAGTTATCGAAATAATTTTTCTAACTGCTCCGGTTTTGATTTTATGAGCCTTCAAAGAACCGCTGCGCTGATGCGCGTCGCATTTTAATCACGCAGGAGCTTTTAGGGTTCATTTTTGGCCGGTTAAATATTTTCTAAAAATATGGTGGGATCAAGACTAAAAGTAGACAAAAGTATTGGGACACTTACGACTAAAAGTAGACAACAGTATTGGGAAACTTAGGACTACCACTGGACAAAAGTATTGGGACACTTACACTGAACAAAAGTATTGGGACACTTGTAGCTAAAACTTGACAAAAGTATTGGGATACTTAGGACTAAACGTAGACAACAGTATTGGGAAACTTTGGACTACCACTGGACAAAAGTATTGGGACACTTACATTGGAAAAAAGTATTGGGACACTTGGGACTACAACTTGACAAAAGTATTGGGACACTTAGGACTACCACTTGACAAAAGTATTGGGACACCTACATTGGACAAAAGTATTGGGACACTTAGGACTACATTTTGACAAAAGTATTGGGACACTTCGGATTACCACTGGACAAAAGTATTGGGACACTTAGGACTACAACTGGACAAAAGTATTGGGACACTTACGACGAAAACTGGACAAAAGTATTGGGACACTTACGACGAAAACTGGACAAAAGTATTGGGCCACTTCGCACTAAAAGTAGACTAAAGTATTGGGACACTTAGGACTACCACTGGACAAAAGTATTGGGACACTTACACTGGACACAAGTATTGGGACACTTGGGACTAAAACTTGACAAAAGTATTGGGACACTTAGGACTAGTTATCATTATAATTGTACTTGTTTTGGAAAGTCTTGACAAGCCACATTTTCTTGTTCTATTGGCAGATAATTCTGCTTAGTTCAAATTAAATACGCCTCATTTTTGTATTTTTTTCTTCTTGTTTTTGAACACTGACTTTTTGCAGTGCACTGACATAATATCAGAGAAAAATACTAATAACACAGATTTGTTTTTAAACGTGCATATTATAGGATGACATCCCATTGACCACACCCCTAGCCCCGCACCCACCGCCACAAGTATATTGGCAAGCTGTAATGTGACCTTTGAACTGAGACAAGACGAGAGAAAAGGTCTCACCCAGATTCCGCGATGATTTCCGGCGCCACGTACGTTGGCGTCCCACACACGGTATACAGAGGACCTTCCACCACGGTGGCGAGACCGAAGTCCCCCAGTTTGAGAGACTTGGTGCCATCGGGATACTCCGACACCTGTCAGGAGATGTACTTTGGTCACCTTTGGATCGGAACCACACCTGTGCGTGTAACGACCGAGACCCACCAGCAGGTTTTCCGGCTTGATGTCTCTGTGCACCACGTTCATGTCGTGCAGGTACTTGAGGGCGGCGGCCAGGTTGCGCACCATGACGCTGGCGCTTCTCTCCGTGTACTTGGCCGACGACGTGATGGCGTCGAATAGGTCGCCGCCCTGCGACACGGCAGTTACACACACTTATATGTGGCTGGTGAAAGGACTTACATTAAATGATGGATAAAATCAAACAAACAATGTCCTTTTAATAACGTAAGCCTGAACTAAAGTACAAACTGACAAAAAACATTATCATCAAACATAAACACACATCATAATTTAAATTGAACATTATTTTGTAATAAAGTACACAATAACAAATGATTAATAGAGGATAAATATTAGATAGTCATGTCGTACATGTTGAAACATTCTATAACGTAAGGCTGGGCGATATATGGAATATACTTGATATATCGCGGGTTTGTGTCAGAATTGATCTATCTAAATTATCACAATACTTTGTGTTGAAATGAGTTCCTAGCCAGAAGACAAAAGCTGTCTTTGAAACCTACCAAGAAGAAGGCTCGTAACACTCCACTGTGTAAGGGGGAAAGCCACATAAAGGGCTTTCTGTTTTCTCTCATGTATTGTAATCAACAGAAAGATATTGTTCTAACCCAAGGACTTCAAAGCGGACAGTTGGCAGGATCTGCCCAATTTCCAGACAAACTCTTTTTGAACTATTTTATGAACATCTTTTTGAAGTATTTTACGAACTCTTTTTGAACTATTTTACAAACTCTTTTTGAACTATTTTACGAACTATTTTTGAACTATTTTATGGACCTCTTTTTGAACTATTTTACGAAAAATTTTTTTTACTATTTTACGAACTCTTTTCTAAACTATTTTTACGAACTCTTTTTGAACTATTTTATGGACCTCTTTTTGACTATTTTACGAACTCTTTTTGAACTGACCTTTTCTGTGAATTGTTTACGACCTTTTCTTTGAACTTTTTGCGACCTTTGTCCTTTGGAAACAGCGGTGGCCATGTGGTCGGGGAGGGTCCAAAATAAAAGAAGGAGACGTGCAATCTTTTGGCAGAGCGTGCTGAGATACCGTGCAAGGGTACGGGGTACAGACGACTCTCCTCAATATTGAGTCCAAATTGAATTCTGTCTCTGTTTAATTCTTTGCCTCTTGTCTTGTTTAATAGATGTCATCAGTGTTTGAACCTGACATCTTCGTCCCTGTGCGATATAGAAAATGACTATATGGTGATATTGGAGTATACGTTCTCACGCAGTTGCTTTTAGCTGCGGGCATTACACTACACTCACTCTTTCTTGTCTCTCCTTCTCACAGAGACCTTCTTACATACGTCACATACTGTCGCGCGTGCAACGTCATAGGTAGCGGCATGGGTAACGTTAGCTGTGATGCTAGCGGAGAGGTGCGAGTGGTAATACGAGAGAAAGAAGGTGCAAATCTGGTAACAAATGAAGGAAGAATAATTAATTCCCAAGAAAAACAGCACGGGGTCCATCGTCTGGCGGTGGTTTGGCTTCAAGCGGGAAGATGTTGAACAGACAACCGTAATATGTCAAGTATGCGGCAAAAGCGTTGCTACAAAAAGTAGCAGCACTGCTAATTTGTAGCCTCATTTGAAAATGGCAGCTTTACTATATTATATATGTTTTTGGGCCTGATTTAAGTACGACTTACAGTATTTGCCTTATTTTGTGTTAATATGTTGTGGCGAAAAAGACAGCGGGACTTCCGTTTCTTCCGTGTTAACCGTAACTTCCGATGTCATGGCGATGAAGCCATTGTTTACTTTCATGTCAAGTAAAACTGTTGATGCACCACATTTCTTACTCCCGCCTCATCAACTTGGAAAATGTAGCAAGCTAAGCTACAAGTTACTTTCGATTAAATGGTAAATGGGTTGTACTTGTATAGCGCTTTTCTACCTTCAAGGTACTCAAAGCGCTTTGACACTAATTCTTAGGGATGTAACGGTACGTGGATTTGTATTGAACCGTTTCGGTACGGGGGTTCAGAGGTGAACCAAATGAGTTTCCACACGAACATATTAAGTAGATTCCTTCTGCCTCTGTCTCTGTCAGTCCTCTACACAGCACCCAGCATTGTCCCACCCACACAACCATCTGATTGGTTACATACAGAGCGGTAACAGCCAATCAGCAGTGCGTATTCAGTAGTCAGTGCTTAGCGTTTAGCAGGTAATCATCAGGCTGCGGACTCTCCCCAAATGATAATAAACACCTCCCAGTCAACTACTAGTAACATCACTATGAGCCCGTTGACCTTCTCGAACTATAAAAGGCAGCTCAGCTCGCTCGCAGTCCTGGCTTGAGGTGAAGGCTAATTCGCTTTTAGCGTAACGTTAGCTCATTTTGCGGTGTGTGTGTATGTGTTACGGACAGCAAAGCCCTGTCTGTCTGTTATTTCACTTGACCTTTTTCTGTGTTGATTGAGCTGTGTTGAA
>NC_084574.2:1265000-1317500 GCF_033978685.3 Nerophis lumbriciformis | reverse complement strand
TCAAATAAGGGTGATATTTGCTCTTTTTCTGTCTGATAAGATAATTCTTCTCACTAAACAGATTTTATGTTAGAGTCTTTTACTTGTTTTAAGTGTTTTGGTCCTAAATGATCTCAGTAAGATATTACAGCTTGTTGCTGAGATTTGATGACCTATATTGAGTAAAACATGCTTGAAACTAGAATATCAAGTGTTGCAAAGCTGTGTCATCAACACTCACAAGTAGAAAACTACTTTTTTAAAGACATCATTTCTTATTTCAAGCATGAAAGACACAATTGTGTCTCATAATTAAAACAGATGACAGCCAAATGGACTTTGCTGTTTTATTTCCAATGAAACAATAGAAAATATGTACTCATATAGTAGTACAGTTGGCACAGTACAGTAAACTGACAGTTAATATTTAAACATTTAACATTTCTAACTATTTTGAACAGAAATAGTTCATGCACATTCAGATAAATTCTTCAAAATTACAATTAAAACACTTTTGGCCGGGGGGCCGGGCTGTATATATGCGCACTAATTGACTGAAAGAGCACGCACTTGGCGCGATGATGTCATGTTATCCATGGAAAAATGCATTTTTAGACAATATGATTTGACTGAGCGGCTAGGAGACCCCGAGAGTAACAAGCGCTTGCCTTGTTGCCTTTCCATTAAGAACAATAAATTAGTTTTTAGTATAAGTTTGCTGCTTTCAAGAAATGTAATATTATTATGTCAAGATAATGGCACTAGCATTTACTTCATTTAAGAATATTTTTCAACATATTGAGCAAAAACGTCTCTTTTTTTTTTTTTTTTTCTATCAAAGAAAAGTGCACTTGTTATTAGTGAGAATATACTTATTTTAAGCTATTTTTGGGTTCATTGAGGTTAGCTAATTAGGAACCGAGTTGTTTTGGGACAGAGGACCCTATTGAATTTCTAGTGTTGTATTATTATACCGCCGCCTCTTTGAGCTGTAATTTGACACCCTTAACATGCTTTAAACTCACCAAATTGGACACACACATCAGGACTGGCAAAAATTGCGATCTAATCAAAAAACCAAACCCCAAAACTCAAAATTGCGCTCTAGCGCCCCCTAGGAAGAAAACACAGACAAAACTGCCTCTAACTCCCAGTAGGAATGTCGTAGAGACATGAAACAAAAACCTCTATGTAGGTCTCACTTAGACCTAGATTTCATACACTGACAATCCCAGCAAAAATCAACAGGAGGTTTGCAATTCCCCCTTCAAAACAAAAGTTGTGTAAAAACAGTCACCTTTTTTCAAACATTATCTCCTCTGAGCGCGTTTGTCGTGTCGGCTTCAAACTAGCACAGGAGAGAGATTGAACCCTTCTGATTAAAAGTTGATGAAAGAGTTTTAATTACTGCTCCGGTTTGGATTTTATGAGCCCTCAAAGTCGGTCCGGTCCATCGCTGCTTGCAGATTTAATTTTACTTGTTTTGGAAAGTCTTAATTTTGCTTAGTTCAAATAAAATACCCCTCATTTTTGTATTTTTTTTTTTCTTGTTTTCAAACACTGACTTTTTGCAGTGCACTGACATAATATCAGAGAAAAATACTAATAACACAGTCATCATTTCTTATTTCAAGCATGAAATTAAAAAAATCATGACTTTGACACAATTGTGTCTCATAATTAAAACAGATGACAGCCAAATTGACTTTGCTGTTTTATTTCCAATGAAACAATAGAAAATAGGTACTCATCAAGTGCTAGGCCACTTCAAGCACTCCCCACTAGCTTGCAGCACATTTGTGTTATACTCATACAAGTACGTTAGAGCAGGGCAGATTGAGCCCAGTTCATAATGTCCTGTTATACAGTATACTGGACATCTCTAGTTTTAAAGCGCTTAACTTATATTTTCCACTTACAACCAAGCATTACAACCAGTTAACTTACCTCTCCACGCACTCCTTCACCACAGCAAAGTTGCCGTCGCCGATAACTTTGCCGACAGCGTACTTGTCCAGGATAGTGGCAGACGGGCTGTTGCTATGGTTACCGTTGACTGTGGATCAGAGACAAATAAGACCGTAACATGATTAGTGGATAACCGGCATCAAGGAGACGACGAGACCTTAGGCCTCTCCTTTCCTCATCCTCATCCATATGCTACCTTGGTTTCCTCTCCTAGTTTTGCTACATGAAGGCTGCATGCTTCCTTTCCTCCTTGGGTCAATTCAACATCAAAAAAGGGAAATGGGAGAGGATGAGGAAATGAAAAGAATGGACTGAGAGTAGAGGAAAGAAAAGGAAATGAGAGGCACTAAAGGAAAGGGGAGCGGAAGGTAATTGTTGGAATAATTGTTTGTAAGTTATCACAAAAGAAACGTTGTATTATGAATGCTGTCTTTCGAGGCCTAACAAGAGGAAGAAGGCTCGTGAAACGCCACTGTGATTTCAACACGGACAGATGGCAGGATCTGCTCAACTTCCAGAGGAACTCTCTTTGAAGTGTTAAACGAACTCTCTCTGAAGTAGTTCACAAACTCTCTTCCAACTATTTGGTAACCGAGGTCAACGCTATTTACGACCCGCTGCCCTCTTGAAGTTGCTGTGGTCAGGAGACGGGAGGGGTTATCCATTGTCCTCCAACACCTGCCCCAGCTGGATCCAGGAAGAGCCCAAGCCCGAGAAATCCTCTTCTTGGACTTCAAAGCGACCGAAAACAATGACTGTTTTACATACTTCCCATTCCTGCTGCGACATGTGTTGGTGCGTGAACATTGAACATCTGAATAAATGAGGAGACGAAAACCTTCTTCGTCAGAGCGTGGTGCAGGACTGTACAGAGAGTGCAGTGGCCATGTCTCTCCTCAATATTGAGTCCAAATTGAATTCTGTCTCTGTTTGATTCCTTGCCTTTTGTCTTGTTTAATAGATGTCCTCAGTGTTTGAAAGTGACAGTAATAATAATAATAATAATAGATTTTATTTGTAAAAAGCACTTTACATTGAGTAAACAACCTCAAAGTGCTACAGTGTATTAAAAAATAAAATAAAAATTAAAAAAAAGATAATAGAAAAAATATAACAATAAAAATTAAAACTAGAACAGCCAAAGAGCTAAAACTAGTATGCATATATCTAAAAAAAAAAGGCTTTTTTTTTTTTTTTTATAGAAAAAAATAAGGGTTTTTAAACCTTTTTTAAAAGCATTCACAGTCTGTGGTGCCCTCAGGTGGTCAGGCAGAGCGTTCCACAGACTGCGAGCGGCGGAGGTAAAAATGGGAAAAGAGAGAAGGGGAAGAACATCTCTGCGCTGCTGACCCGTCTCCGCTCGGGATGGTTTCCTGCTGGCCCCACTGTGGACTGGACTCTTACTATTATGTTGGATCCACTATGGACTGGACTCTCACAATATTATGTTAGATCCACTATGGACTGGAATCTCACACTATTATGTTAGATCCACTATGGACTGTACTCTCACACTATTATGTTAGATCCACTATGGACTGGACTCTCACAATATTATGTTAGATCCACTATGGACTGGAATCTCACACTATTATGTTAGATCCACTATGGACTGGACTCTCACAATATTATGTTAGATCCACTATGGACTGGAATCTCACACTATTATGTTAGATCCACTATGGACTGGACTCTCACTATTATGTTAGATCTACTATGGACTGGACTCTCACTATTATGTTAGATCCACTATGGACTGGACTCTCACACTATTATGTTAGATCCACTATGGACTGGACTCTCACTATTATGTTAGATCCACTATGGACTGGACTCTTACTATTATGTTAGATCCACTATGGACTGTACTCTCACAATATTATGTTAGGTCCACTATGGACTGTACTCTCACAATATTATGTTAGATCCACTATGGACTGGACTCTCACAATATTATGTCAGACCCACTCGACATCCATTGCATTCGGTCTCCCTAGAGGGGGGGGGGGGGGGGGGGGGTTACCCACATATGCGGTCCTCTCCAAGGTTTCTCATAGTCATTCACATCGACGTCCCATTGGGGTGAGTTTTTCCTTGCCCTTATGTGGGCTCTGTACCGAGGATGTCGTTGTGGCTTGTGCAGCCCTTTGAGACACTTGTGATTTAGGTCTATATAAATAAACATTGATTGATTGATTGATTGAGGAAAGGAGGCGAAGTTAAGGATAGAAAAGCAGAGGAAGGAAAGAATGACCAGAGTTGAGTGAAATGAAAAAATGACCAATGCCGAAAGCCTGCGAGAGGAACAGAAGGAGAGACAAGGACATAAACCACATGCTGGAAAAGAAGGAAAGAAGGGGAGAAAAAGAGATTGATGACAAATGCATACCTGCCAACTTTTGAAATCAGAAAAACCTAGTAGCCAGGGTCCAGGGGCCGCAGGCCCCGGTAGGTCCAGGACAAAATGATTGATTGCATTCAGACAGGTTAAAATGTTGCTAAAACCATCACTTTTCTATCAGTCACAGTGACTTTTCAAAACAAAAATATTACAGCAAAAATCATATGGGTTGATTGACATGTTTATTCTGTAAGCTAACTTCAATAGTTTGAAATTATTTTGACAGTTAATGCCAGTTATCCTGTCAACCTTTCACAAGACTTCAATTTGTTCATTGAAAGTATAAACACTTTTTACAGTAAACAAATGGTAAAACCGTACTAAACAATTCCATTAAAAAAAATTGGTGTCATTATTAACTTTCTGTCCAAGCTTGTATAATCTACTGCCTTGTTCAATTGTAAAAAATATTCTGTGCCTAAAATTCACATTTCTATCACAATTATCATACTGTAAACATGGTAAGCTAACTTCATTAAAATTAATAGTCCTGTCAATAGCATGGAATTACAATTCAAATGTCGTTTTTTTGTAAGCCTTTCAAAAGAATTCAAAATATGAAAAATGAATGAAAATTAATTGAAGCCATCAGACACTTGAAAAGTGGCACATCACATCTCTAATGTAATCATTTGAACTTTTCAACAGAAATATTAAGGACATACTTCTGTATTTTGGTAGTTATGCTGTCAACATTTAACAAGATTTCTTCAACTTGGACTTGAAAGCATAAATAGTATAAACACTTTTAACAGTATAACAGTACTAAACAATTCCAATAGATAACATTGGTGTCATTACCTTTTTGTGGCTAAAATCCAAATGTATCCAAAGAATCTGTTTGGGCGACGAAAAACGTTGAAAGTTTTCCACTTGTATCGCTAGCAACGGCATTAGACTTGTGTTTTTTTGTCCCAACGTGGTCTTTTACATCGCTAATTCCTCCGTGTCCGATTGAAAAATCTTATCTGCACAAGGTGCAATTCGCATAGTTTTCACCCTTTTTGGAACGGATAATTATTCCCGGATAGGCTTTTGAATATTCTTCACGGAATGACTGCAGTTTTCTTTTCGGTTTAAGACTCGTTTGCGATTTTTCTCCGGCTGATTCCATGATCGTTTGCTCGTTTGGAAACAATGGCAACTGGTGCCTCGTGCTTGGCAGCGGTGCTATAAATAGCCTTGCGCAGGCCCGGCCCTAACCAATCTGGCGCCCTAGGCAAGATTTTAGGTGGCGCCCCCCCACATCGGCAGTGAAGTGTATATACTCACAAGAAACCGAATAGCTTTGTCTTTGACCTTTTTTTTACTTAAAGAAAGCAAATTAACAATCAGAATAGTTAACAAGATAAAAAAAATATTAATAAATAAATGAATGCAAAAATATATGTGAAATACAATATTTTTTACATACATATTGCTTAATTTACATTAATGATGTGCACTTTAACAACTAGGCTTACAACTATACCTAATATATAAAGGGGTGGAAAAGTGACAATTACCTGCAGGGCAAACATTAGCTAACCAGAAGGCAATAACAATGTAAACAAAAAACACCTGCTTAAAAGATCTAATACAAATGTCCCTGAGGAATGTAAGGTGGGAGTACTGTAATCACCTAACGTTACATTATTATTTTCCATAACAATTTAGCCCCCTCCACAATATTAACCCGACGTTAAAACAGAACTAGCTATTTATTGATTAGCAATTGCCGAATCATGTAACATTAGCTTAATGCTAAAAAGCCAGGTTACTATCACATTCTGTAACAGACAAATAATTTCATGTAGGCTAACGTTACCTACCTGCTACCTCTTGTCTTTTTCTCGTTTCTCCTCTTCTTCTTTTCTCTTTTTTCTTCCCTGGGCACCTGACAGTTTTGGCCGTTTTGACATCTTGTGTTGATTTTTTGATGTGGTGACGTCCAAAAAGAGTCATGATACGGGAAGGGAGGGGGCGCACCGTGCGGGGGGGGGGTGTAATGTTGTAACAAATAATATTTCCATTATATAGGCTTTACTTTGCATTTTAATTAACGTTGGATTATTTTTTGTATTTAGAAATAATAGTACCAACTTTTTTTCTTTTTTTCTCCAACATTTGTGGCACTGGCGTTGCGCCCCCTGATGGACGGCGCCCTTAGCATTTGCCTATACGGCCTATGCCACGGGCCGGCCCTGGCCTCGCGCATGGCATTCGGAATGGCTCGATAGGAAGTTACGGGAAGCAGGGTCGATTGTCATTGTTGTTACGCGATTTCGTGAATAAAACTTAAAAAAAAATTTTTTTTTTTAATTAATGAAAAAACGTATTTTTTATCACTGCAACCGTAACCCGGAATAGGTTGATGAAAACCGTACTAATTACGGGAAAACCGCAGTAGTTGGCAGGTATGCAAATGGAAGGAAGAGAGGAAATGAGGAGACAAGGACTCCACTCCGGACAAGAGGAGACGGGAATAAGGAGAGAGAAAAAAAGAGAAAATTGAACGTACCCTCTGTCCCCCCCTGGTGGTTGTTCAGTGAACCGTTGATGTTTGAATTGGAGACGTGATGACACGGAGCGATCTGCAAGAAGCCAAAAAGAACTAAAACAATAATAATAACTTCTTCCATCATGTCTTCACACTAAAAACATATTATTTTGTGTGTTTCCATTATATTCATCATGATGTGAAATGATAAATCCAAACATTCTGCCAAGTCAGTAATGCTGTGACTTGGCCCGCAGAGGACCAGGACCTTGCCAAGTGGCCGAATCAAATAATAATGTAGTCTGGACCACCAATAATCCATCAATAAATCAGATTAGCGTGTCAAAGTGCCAGGTAATACAACACAAACATGAAGATGTTGATTGATGTCTGCTATGTAGGTCAACAGCATCCTCTCCTTTACATCCTTTCCCATGACAAACTTTGTGTACAATATTGACCTATTTCAAGGGGAACTGCACTTTTTCCAGACATATAAAAATCATCTCATTCTAGGTGGCTAGCAATGCAGCTAATGGGAGCAATTAAACCGCCAACAATACTAAATTTACGTTCCATAACCTGTATTCTAACCAAGCTACGGCAAGAGATAAGCTAGCTTCTACGCCAACACACGAATCGCGTTTGAGTTTGTAATGCACACAACACCAGTCTGTACTGACTGAAAAACATGAACAATCATATTACTAACTGTAAAAGTATTAGCCCGCATTCCATGTCTTGTTTGTACATAGCTAGCTCGGCAGCACATGTACTGTAGTTGTAATAACACGCGAGACGTGCTGCATGTATCATGATCAATATTTAAGCGACTCACTCGATGGACAGATGTGTGTTTGGTCCAGCTGGGTGGGGAGGTTTTTTTCCCCCCGTTTATTTTGGGTAAGCACTCCATTTATGTCAAAATAGCTTGGCTCCAAGTTCCACATTTACAGTGTCAAAGTCACGGCGACATCGTTTCACACTTTCTTTGTGCTGGCTGCTATAACCAGTAGTTCTTCATCCTCCGTATATTCAGCTTCAAAAAGATAAGGTACCGAAAAAGTACCGTATTTTTCGGACTATAAGTCGCAGTTTTTTGTCATAGTTTGGCCGGGGGTGCGACTTATACTCAGGAGCGACTTATGTGTGAAATGATGAACACATTAGCGTAAAATATCAATTAATATTATTGATCTCATTGACGTAAGAGACTAGACGTATAAGATTTCATGGGATTTAGCGATTAGGAGTGACAGATTGTTTGGTAAACGTATAGCATGTTCTATATGTTATAGTTATTTGAATGACTCTTACCATAATATGTTACGTTAACATACCAGTTGGTTATTTATGCCTCATATAACGTACACTTATTCAGCCTGTTGTTCACTATTCTTGATTTATTAGGGCCCGCATTTCCCATTGTATAAGGACTCCCAAAGGGAGTCCTTATACAATGGGACATAAGGACCTATTGAATTTGTAAGGTTTTATTCTTTATTCTTTATTCTTCCGCCGCCACATTAAACTGTAATTTGACCCACTTAACATGCGTCAAAACTCACCATATTTGATCAGGACCTGCGAAAATTGCCTTTTTTTAAAAAAAACGAACCACAAAACTCAAAATTGCGCTCTAGCGCCCCCTAGGAAAAAAACAAACTAGACTGCCTGTAACTCCCACTAGGAAGGTCGGAAAGACATGAAAAAAAATCCTCTATGTAGGTCTGACTTAGACCTACCTTTCATAATTGTATATCCTCGGGCAAAAATCAACAGGAAGTTGGCAATTCCCCCTTCAAGACAAAAAAGTACTAAAAACAGTAACTTTTGCCTCTTTGAGCTGTAATTTGAACCCCTTAACACGCTTCAAAACTCACCAAACTGAACGCACACATCAGGACTGGCAAAAATTGCGATCTAATAAAAAAACCTAACCCCAAATTTAAAAATTGCGCTCTAGAGCAATTTTTGAATAAAACGGAGAAAAAACTGCTCCTCGGAAGAAAAAAATGACAAAACTGCCTGTAACTCCCACTGGGAAGGTCGGAGAGACATGAAACAAAAACCTCTTCGTAGGTCTCACTTAGACCTACATTTCATAAATTGACACCCCCCAGCAAAAATCTACAGGAAGTTTGCTATTCCCCCTTCAAAACAAAATTTTTGTAAAAAACGGTCACCTTTCTTCAAAATCTATCTCCTCTGAGCGCGTTTGTCGTTTCGGCTTCAAACTAACACAGGAGAGAGATTAAACCCTTGTGTATAAAATAACAGAACAGCGTTTTAATACCTGCTCCGGTTTTGATTTTATGACCCTTCAAAGACCCGCTGCGCTGCTGTTTTTTTAAGATGGCTGCTTAAAAGCAGGAAGCCCACACAATGCAGACAAGGTAGGTACCCTAGACAAAAGTCTTGGGACACTTCAGACTAAAAGTAGACAAAAGTATTGGGACACTTAGGACTAGCACCTGCCAAATACGCGGGCCCGACCAATGCTGCTTGCAGCTTTAATTTTAAATTGCCTTTCAAATGTCTATTTTTGCTGTTGGCTTTTATCAAATACATTTCCCCAAAAAATGCGACTTATACTTATATATGGTTTTTTTCCTTCTTTATTGTGCATTTTCGGCCGGTGCGACTTATACTCCGAAAAATACGGTAATTTCTTTGTCTGTTACCAAGTCCGCCATGATTTGAACTTACAAGTGTTTGTTTCCGAAAGCAGGGACACACATTTGTTGCCGGAAGTCGGAAAAAAATTGCGCTGAGAAAATCAGTTACGGCAATGCTTAAAATGACCAAAATGTGGTAAATATTTGACATATTACATATTGTTATGAACGCATAGGATCCAAACTTAAGAGGAAAAAAGCCTTGAAAAAAATAAGAAAAGTCCAATATAATCTCCAATCTTCTTTAAACAAAAACGTTTAGCTACGCTAAAGTCTTCAGCTTACAAAAACATAAGAGAACAAATGTGAAATAAAGTGCCCTGGTTTAAGAGAACATGACAATAATTAACCTTTAACAATAAACTTTATTATAGGACATACACACAAAGGTGTTAGCCAGGAACAATAAACCTGCCAACTGCTTCATGCTGCTGTGTTCTGAAAATGACTTTAAATAAGTCATTGATTATAGTTACTTTACTCCTTACTTTACCAAAAATGTAACTGAATTAGTGACGGAATTACTCTTTAATAAGTGTAATTAATTACTAGGGAAAGTAATTACTGTGTTACTTAAAAACCTCAAATATCTGGCGTAATGCAGTTGAGATAAGTTTGAGTGTGTGACTTTTAAACGGCGGTGCCTGTTGCCTAGCGACATGTGCCGTCGGCGAGTCGACACCCGTCTGAGTTTGAGCTGTTTTGTTAGCTTAGCAGGCTAGCAGCGGTAGTTTGTCGGCTCTGACGGCAGCTCTTTTGAATCTTTCACTGGTTTGTGTTACCTTTGCTTAATAAATAGATTGAATGCAGTTTATTGGCGGTATGTTCTCGTCAACAAACGGGGTATTGTTTGTATAGCAAGTTTGTCACTTCAATCATTGAAGGAGGAAGGGACACACAATACAGCTTTCAGAGCGCACAGAGTGATAACTTCCGTGTCAAACACTTGTCCATTTGGTTATGGTTATGAGTTTATTTCAAACATGCCATAGAGGTGGACAAACATTTTACTCTGGCTTAATCAAATTTGGATGGATTTCTTGTAGTAGCAAAATGCGATGAAAGTGTTGAAATCCCTATAAGCACGTGCGACAGTTTTTCTTTTCAACTCACACGGTGTATTTTTAGTCGCATTTACGAGTAAATTTGTCGCACCATACAGCCCTGATATATATATATATATATATATATATATATATATATATATATATATATATATATACCCCACCACCACGAAAAGAATACCTACCGGAATTAATAAAAGGCTATCGATGCTGTCATCTAGCAAAGCTGAATTTGACCAAGCAACCCCCCCGTACCAAAAAGCCCTTGATGAAAGCGGATACAATTTCACCCTCACCTATGAACCCACGCCAGGAAACCAGCCAAAAAAGAACAGAAAACGAAACGACATCATCTGGTACAACCCCCCATACAGCAAAAACGTCTCAACTAACATTGGACACAAATTCCTCAATCTGATTGACAAACACTTTCCCAAAGACAACACCCTAAGAAAAGTATTCAACAAGAACAACATTAAATTGAGCTACAGCTGTATGAACAATATACGACAAATTATCTCAAACCACAACAAAACAATTGCAAATGAGCCGTCGGCCCCCAGACAGAGCGACTCCAAAACCAACAAAGGCTGCAACTGTCGAAAGAAACCTGATTGCCCTTTCAACGGGGGGTGCTTACAAACATCAGTTGTCTACCAATCTAAGGTAATACGCAAGGACATTAACACATCCGACACATATGTAGGATTAACCGAGGGAGAATTCAAAACCAGATGGAACAATCACAAGGCTTCTTTCAGGAACAAAAACCTGCGAAATACCACAGAACTCAGCAAACACATTTGGGACCTCAAAGACAATAATGTTGAATATTCAATAACATGGCAAATTCTTGCATCCAGCACACCTTACAATAGTGGTAATAAAAGATGCAACCTATGCTTGAAAGAGAAACTGTTTATTATTTACCGTCCAGACCTGTCATCCCTCAACAAGCGCAGCGAGATTGTAACAGCATGCCGCCATAGACGGAAACACCTCCTAGGTAACACATGAGCCAATCACCACGCCCCTACGCCAGCCTGTACCCACCCACTCTGTGCCCTATATAAACCATGGTATGCGAATGCTCCCATTAAAATCTCCTGATGATTGAGGGTACCCCCCCTCATGAAACAGGCCTGTAGAGATGAAATAGTCTTGTGATTTTTTTCCCACACATACATATATATATATATATATATATATATATACATACATACATATATACATATATATATATATATATATATATATATATATATATACACACATATATATATATATACACATATATATATATATATATACATATATATATGTATATACATATATACATATATATATATACACATATACACACATATATATATATATATACATATATACATATATATATATACACATATATACATACACACATATATATATATATACATACATACATACATACATACATACATACATACATACATACATACATATATATATATACATATATATATATATATATATATATATATATATATATATATTATTTCCTAAAAATGAAGGTACAACATTTTACAAAAAAATGTGCAATTTTATTACAGTAAAGTTACAACTTTATTCTCATAGTATTTTTTTTTCATTCCATAGTAAACCAATTGATTATAAATGTAAGATTATTTTAATAAAATCTAGTGATATCTAGTCTTTTTTTGCACCCTAATTAAGTATCTAATAAGAAGCTAAAATTGGTGGATTTTGCGTTGTTTGCCTTACCTTGGAATAGGAGAGGCTTTGAGGGCTCGTGGGGGAAGGCGTGGACGATTTGGTGGACTTTGCCGTGGAAATATGACCGAAACCATTTACTGTGTGAAGACAGCAAATCTCTGAAAGTTATTCTGGATTTTGGGGCTCAATTATCTGTTTGTGTGTCTTGAGCTCACCTGGGGATTTGGCCGGAGAAGGACTTGTGGAGTAGTGAACTGTACGCCTCCCTGAAACATGACAAGGTGGACACTCATTGGTCCAACAGGAAAGTATATAAAAGCAACTTCATTGGAAAGCTTACCTGCGCCAGGAGACTTGCTGCGTCGTGAAGGTCCTGGACTTTTAGTCGTCCGTTTGGAAGTAGGAGAGCAACTGTATGACGACTTCAGCACTTTACACTCTGTGGACAGAAGTCACTCCACTTGGTGTAAAATATACTTACCATAAATAGATGCTGAGAGCGGGAAAAACATGTACATCAGCTTATTTAATGACCCTGTCTGTTAGTTAACTGTAGGTCAATAATGCTTGTCTTTCTCCCCTTTTTCTGTGTTGATTGAGCTGTGTTGAAGCAGCAAAAAAGGACTTTATGTTAAATGAAGAGTTTCTGTCTCTGATAGTTGATATAATAATGTAAGTGCATCATTAAGCCTACATGAACTTCAGGGATGAATAGTCTCTCCTATTGCTATTGTACTATTGTTTCAGCTATAGTTACATTAATCATTAGTAATGGAGCAGCCTAGTTTTGAATGGCAGGGTCCCTGCTATCACATGTTCATACTTGCCAACCTTGAGACCTCCGATTCCGGGAGGTGGGGTGTGGGGGGTGTGGGCGGGGGCGTGGTTAAGATATATATATATATATATATATATATATATATATATATATATATATATATATATATATATATATATATAAATAAAATAAATACTTGAATTTCAGTGTTCATTTACAAACTACAACTCACAAACACTTTAGAGTTAGGCTCCACCATCAGAATGCGTACTTCAACTTATAAAGATCACATGGATATTATTCAGTGAGTTTATTCACCAAAACTAACCTGTTATACAGGAGGAAAAAGCACACAGGACGTTTCAATTGTTCACAGACTGGTCGCGCTCATCAGAATGACAAGACACTTCCGGTCTGCAGGTGATAGCATTCAATTGGGAAGAAACGCCCTACTGCCCCCTACTGACCAATGTGAATACTGATAAATGTGTAATGACAGCTCCAAAAACGAATTCAAACCACAAAATAAAATAAATAAATCAACACAAAAATGTGACACATTATGGGTGGGTCACATATGCATGTACAGTAGATGGCAGTATTGTCCTGTTTAAAAGTGTCACAACATTGCTGTTTACGGCAGACCAACTGCTTTACGGTAGACACTGTTGTTGTGTGTTGTCAACACGTCACTCAGGTCCGCCTGAATTTCGGGAGTTTTTCGGGAGAAAATTTGTCCCGGGAGGTTTTCGGGAGAGGCGCTGAATTTCGGGAGTCTCCCGGAAAATCCGGGAGGGTTGGCAAGTATGCATGTTGATAAAAATATAACATTTACATAATAAAAATCAACTACAGGCTTCCCAAATGCTGTAATAAATGAAGCATGGTGAGTTGAGCATATGTCAGCATGTTCTCTCTTTTTTTTTCAAACGCTTTTTGCAAACGTTTACTTACAGTAGGTCATTAAGACGGTATAGCTCGGTTGGTAGAGCGGCCGTGCCAGCAACTTGAGGGTTGCAGGTTCAATCCCCGCTTCCGCCATCCTAGTTACGGCAAGACACTTTACCCACCTGCTCCCAGTGCCACCCACACTGCTTTAAATGTAACTTAGATATTGGCTTTCACTATGTAAAGCGCTTTGAGTCACTTGAGAAAAAGCGCTATATAAATGTAATTCACTTCACTTCACTTAATTTGACTTAGTAAGTCATTATTTTGACTTAGTAAGTCATTATTTTGACTTAGTAAGTCATTATTTTGACTTAGTAAATTACTCAGTCAAAATATTGACTTACTAAGTCATAATAATGAGATACTTAGTATCTCAGGTAACTAGGACTGTTTTGTCTTTTGTTTTTACTTTACTTCCGACCCCGGAAAACCCCACCCCTACCACCCACACCACCACAATCCCGGACTGCTCCACCGCCCCTGTCTCTCCAGCTGAAGTCAGAGCAGCCCTAACGAAACTCAAGAATGGAAAAGCCCCTGGCTTATGTACCATCACAGCAGAGATGCTGTAGGCCGGAGGAGACAACATCATCCTCTGGCTCACACAGATCATCAACCATGTGTGGGTCTCTGAGTCGCTGCCTGATGACTGGAGGCGGGGCATTATACTACCATTTTGGAAGCATAAGGGAGACCAGCTGACCTGCAGCAACCATAGAGGGATCACACTCCTCTCCATCCACGGTAAACTCTTTACCCGCATATTACTCACCCAAGCTCTACCTGCAACCAGAAGCAGACGCCGCCAAGAACAGGCCGGCTTCATGCCCAATTGTTCCACCACGGATCACATCTCTGCCATCCGGCTCTTAATAGAAAAGGCCCGGGAGTTCAGAAAGGACCGGCACCTCTACATTGCCTTCATTGATCTTAAGGCTGCCTTCGACACTGTGGACCACGGGTCCCTCTGGAACATCCTGAAGTCCCTCGGAGTCCCAACTAAAATCACCACACTCTTTCAGCAGTTGTATCAGGGTGCAGAAAGCTGTGTGCGTGTGAACTGTAAAGACTCTGAGTGGTTCCCCATCAACAGCGGGGTCAGGCAAGGCTGTGTTGCCGCACCAGAACTATTTAACTGTGTCATCGACCACCTGATGTCCAGAGTCTGTGTGCGAGTCCCCGGGGTGTCACTTGGAAACTACACCCTAAAGGACCTTGAATACGCCGATGACACCACCCTGTTCAGTGAGACCGCTGACCAGCTCAGGGAGGCCCTCGGTGTGTTTGATGAGGAGACCAAACAGCTCGGCCTGAAAATCAGCTGGTCCAAAACCGAACTCATGCATATCGGCGATGGACCAGACCCACCACCCTTCTTATTTGAGGATACCCCTGTCCACTTTGTCCCTACCGTCAGATACCTCGGCTCGACAGTCACCAACAACGGCGACCTCAAACGAGAGGTGGACCGCCGTCGCGCCCTTGCAGCCTCCGTCATGCAGTCCCTGTGGAGACCGTTGTGGCGACACCGGCACATATCTCTGGACACCAAGTTGAGGGTCTACAATTCCTCTGTCATCTCTGTCCTTCTGTACGGCTCGGAAACATGGCCGCTGAATAACATCCTGGCGGCCAGGCTAGATGGCTTTGATTCCAGAGCCCTCAGGAGGATAGAAGGCATCACGTGGAGCCAGCATGTCACCAACAAGACCCTAAGAGAGCTAACCCAACAGCTCCCAGCCTCTCGCCTCGCAGCAATGCGGCGAGTGCGCTGGTATGGCCATGTCATCCGCCTGCCGGGGGAACACCCCACGCGCAAAATCCTGGACTTCAACCCGCAGCGAGCTGGCTGGAGACGCCCTAGAGGCGCCCCCAGGACTCGCTGGCTGGATGTATTAGCCCAGGACCTTAAGGCCTGCAATGTGACTATGGCACAAGCTCAACACCTTGCCCACAACAGACCCAGATGGAGAGACCTGGTTGCTATGGTCGGCTCTACGCGCCCTGAAGTGCAAGAGGACTAAGTAAGTAAGTAAGTTTTACTTTACGGAAAAAATATTGAGATATATATTGTATATCGCCATTGGGCAAATGGATATTTTGAAAAGCTAAATATTTTTTATTTATTATAAGATATTGTTATTTGGTTATTTTTTAATAAATACGTGTACAGATTTAAATTAATTAAAATTTTAATTTTTCTTAAAATTAAATTTCTAAGAAAAAAAGACGCTAGGTACTGTACATTAAAGAAAATAAATGTAGGCATCCTGACCGAAAGCTCCTTTAGCATATTTCGGTAAATCACTGTTGGCTTACGAAACAGATGTCTCCTGCTGTGAGCTCACCTGACAAAACTATGAAACAAACTACAACAGGATGTAAACACTTTGGAGTAAAAGCAACTCTGGTTCCTTCCCCGGAGGTCGCCTGATCTACTTCATAGGGGCCACACTTCCTGTTCCTGTGCCTCCAACCTTTCCTCAGCTATAAAGCGATACATTACGACAACATTTCACAGTGGACAAGAGTGCAAGTAAAAGCAGAAACACAAAAGAAGGGAAACACACACACACACACACACACACACACACTACATGCTGTGTGCTCCACTATGTACAAGGACAAGGTGGGGACACATTTGCAAGCAAGAGACAACAAACACAGGCGGTAATTAGTCGTAGCAGGCCTACCAGTCATAAAGGCTGTGGAAGCCTTACCGCTGTGGTCCAACACAAAGTCATCGTGGGCGTAGCGATACTTCTCTGGGCCGCACGCGATGAACACGTCATCGTCGCCGAAGAAATCCTGCAGGCATGTGATCTGGAACGACACGAAACACGCTGTGTTCAGCAAATATTTACACTAACTAGTCTTGTCCCGATACCAATATTGTGGTACCGGTACCAAAATGTATTCCGATACTTATCTAAATAAAGGGGACCACAAAAAATGTAATTATTGGCTTTTTATTTCAACAAAAAATCTTAGGGTACATTAAACATATGATTCTTGCTGCAATTTAGTCCTTAAATAAAATAGTGAACATACTAGACAACTTGTCTTTTAGTAGTAAGTAAACAAACAGACTCTTAATTAGTCTGCTGACATATGCAGTAACATATTTGATTTGATTTGATTTGATATTGTGTCATTTATACACCCATTATTTTGTCAAAATTATGACGGACAAGCAGTAAAAATTAATTATTAATCCACTTGTTGCTCATTACAGTGGATGTCAGGTGTAGATCCACCCATGGCATTTGTTTACATTGTGACGGAGGTGAGCGAAAACATTGAAGACTGTATACTGTATGCCAATGTGGAAAACTAAATTTAAAATGCATTTAATACATTTGAGAGGAATATTATAAGATTTAGAGTATTATAAATTAAATTATGACTCTTTTACCGTCCGCTAAGGGTTTTGGAACGTAGAGCTATTGTAGGGTAGCTATTAGGGGTGTAACGGTACACAAAAATTTCGGTTCGGTACGTACCTCGGTTTAGAGGTCACGGTTCGGTTCATTTTCGGTACAGTAAGAAAACAACAAAATATAAATTTTGGGGTTATTTATTTATCAAATTTGCAAAATCTTCCACCAAAAATATTTTCTTAGTGTAATATTTGATGTGAAGTAATGGGAACCTTGGATAGGTCAATAATTCATAATAACATTGATTTTGATTCAATATTATGTTTTGAGCAATGACAGACAGTTTGAAAGAAAAAAAACAGCTTTGTTTTATTAGTCAACATTGCAACTTTTTCTAAATTACATTTAACCTTTAAGCTTTTTTATTTCACTTTTGTTATGTTTTTGTTTATTTTAATAGTATTTTTAGAATGTGTCGTCCATCCATCCATCTATCCATCTTCTTCCGCTTATCTGAGGTCGGTTGCGGGGGCAGCAGCCTAAGCAGGGAAGCCCAGACTTCCCTCTCCCCAGCCACTTGGTCCAGCTCCTCCCGGGGGATCCCGAGGCGTTCCCAGGCCAGCCGGGAGACATAGTCTTCCCAACGTGTCCTGGGTCTTCCCCGCGGCCTCCTACCGGTCGGATGTGCCCTAAACACCTCCCTAGGGAGGCGTTCGGGTGGCATCCTGACCAGATGCCCGAACCACCTCATCTGGCTCCTCTCCATGTGGAGGAGCAGCGGCTTTACTTTGAGCTCCTCCCGGATGACAGAGCTTCTCACCCTATCTCTAAGGGAGAGACCCGCCACCCGGCGGAGGAAACTCATTTGGGCCGCTTGTACCCGTGATCTTGTCCTTTCGGTCATAACCCAAAGCTCATGACCATAGGTGAGGATGGGAACGTAGATCGACCGGTAAATTGAGAGCTTTGCCTTCCGGCTCAGCTCCTTCTTCACCACAACGGATCGATACAGCGTCCGCATTACTGAAGACGCCGCACCGATCCGCCTGTCGATCTCACCATCCACTCTTCCCTCACTCGTGAACAAGACTCCGAGGTACTTGAACTCCTCCACTTGGGGCAAGGTCTCCTCCCCAACCCGGAGATGGCACTCCACCCTTTTCCGGGCGAGAACCATGGACTCGGACTTGGAGGTGCTGATTCTCATCCCAGTCGCTTCACACTCGGCTGCGAACCGATCCAGCGAGAGCTGAAGATCCTGAAGCCATCAGGACCACATCATCTGCAAAAAGCAGAGACCTAATCCTGCAGCCACCAAACCAGATACCCTCAACGCCTTGACTGCGCCTAGAAATTCTGTCCATAAAGGTTATGAACAGAATGGGTGACAAAGGGCAGCCTTGGCGGAGTCCAACCCTCACTGGAAACGTGTCCGACTTACTGCCGGCAATGCGGACCAAGCTCTGACACTGATCATACATGTGTCGTGGGCCTTTAGAACATTAGCTGTGGGCCGCAAATGGCCTCCAGGGCACACTTTTGACACCCCTGCTATAGATAATAAAAAATTAAATGTGATAAATCTATGGATAAAAAGCAGAGCCTGGCGACGCATGCGCGTTTATCATAACTCTCTCTCTCTCTCTGTCTCTGCCCCTCCCTTACCAATGCTGCTGTTTGTTTTGTTTTTAACCCCTTCTTAACCCTGAACGTACATTGAAAATACACGCAACCCTAACTCAAAATGCCGGACATTTGAGGCATTTAAGAAACTCCGCCCTGACAGCTCCGCAAAAGAGGACATGTCCGGTGAAAAGAGGACGTATGGTCAGTCTATCCTAGCCCGTTAGCTGCTAGCATGCCGTGTGTTGTGCCTCGGTGTGCATTGTTTACACAACGTGCGTTACGCTACTTAATATGTCCGTGTGGAAACTCGTTCGGTACACCTCCAAACCGAACCGGAACCCCCGTACCGAAACAGTTCAATACAAATACATGTACCGTTACACCCCTAAATCATAGTAGTATCGACTAGATACGCTCTTGTACTTGGTATCATTACAGTGGATGTCAGGTGTCGATACACCCATGGCATTTGTTTACATTGTGACGCCGGTGAGCTAAAACATTGAAGACTGTATACTGTATGCCAATGTGGAAAACTAAATTTAAAATGCATTTAATACATTTGAGAGGAATATTATAAGATATAGAGTTTTATAAAAAAGAATGCATTTTTATGACTCTTTTACCATCCGCTAAGGGTTTTGGAACGTAGAGCTATTGTAGGGTAGCTATTAGGTTGTGTAACGGTACACAAAAATTTCGGTTCGGTACGTACCTCGGTTTAGAGGTCACGGTTCGGTTCATTTTCGGTACAGTAAGAAAACAACAAAATATACATTTTTGGGTTATTTATTTACCAAATTTACAAAATCTTCCACCAAAAATATTTTTCTTAGTGTAATATTTGATGTGAAGTAATGGGAACCTTGGATAGGTCAATAATTCATAATAACATTGATTTTGATTCAATATCATGTTTTGAGCAATGACAGTTTGAAAAAAAACAAAACAGCTTTGTTTTATTAGTCAACATTGCAACTTTTTCTAAATTACATTTAACCTTTAAGCTTTTTTTATTCACTTTTGTTATGTTTTTGTTTATTTTAATAGTATTTTTAGAATGTGCCGTGGGCCTTTAAAACATTAGCTGTGGGCCGCAAATGGCCTCCGGGGCACACTTTTGACACCCCTGCTATAGATAATAAAAACTTAAATGTGATAAATCTATGGATAAAAAGCAGAGCCTGGCGACGCATGCGCGTTTATCATAACTCTCTCTCTCTCTCTGTCTCTGCCCCTCCCTTACCAATGCTGCTGTTTGTTTTGTTTTTAACCCCTTCTTAACCCTGAACGTACATTGAAAATACACGCAACCCTAACTCAAAATGCCGGACATTTGAGGCATTTAAGAAACTCCGCCCTGACAGCTCCGCAAAAGAGGACATGTCCGGTGAAAAGAGGACGTATGGTCAGTCTATCCTAGCCCGTTAGCTGCTAGCATGCCGTGTGTTGTGCCTCGGTGTGCATTGTTTACACAACGTGCGTTACGCTACTTAATATGTCCGTGTGGAAACTCGTTCGGTACACCTCCTAACCGAACCGGAACCCCCGTACCGAAACGGTTCAATACAAATACACGTACCGTTACAGCCCTAGTAGCTATACAATGTAGGCTACGAAAATGAGTCATATAATTGACAATCAATAACATTTTAGGGATTACTAAATTTCTTTGTAAAAAAAATAAACAATTCCATTGATTTTGAATGCAATTGAACACAAGAGGAGTCAGAGGTTAAGATCCATCATACTTTTCAACCGATCAATAACCCTATTCTACTGAATGCAGTTGGGGTAATTAAGAGACTCATTTGGTAACTGCATTGTCACCCAAAGAGCCATTACATCCTCCTGAGGACCGGATGGGATTTTGCTCTATTTCTTTTGTCAAACTTACAGAGTTCGGAGGGAAAAAAACGATTTTAACAAGCATTTTTTTAATATGCATTTTAAGGTTTGGTTTGAATTTGTTTGTCTGAGCAAGAACTCTGTTTATTTTGAATGCAGTTTTGCTATAAATACAGCTAAGGCTCAGTATTTGTCCCTCTGCTGCTGGTTAGAGAAAGTGTAGCAAAAAGACGTGTGTGGTACATGTTGGCATCCTTGTTATGTTAATGATAGCAATTCACTGTACAGGAAGGCAGTTGGAGGGGAGGGGAGAGGAGGGAGAGTGTGGGTGTGAGGTGTCCTGAAAAGGAAATTCCTCTTTGTGGGAGAGTGTAGGCAGAAGATTAAAACAGTGAATGTGGGCTACACAAACTGTACAAAATAATCTGCTATCGATAACATATCCACCATCAATCGCCTTAAGTATGCAGGAGTGTGACCTTTAACATCTGCTTACAAGGCATTGTGCAGTGTGCACAGAGGTGGGTAGAGTAGCCAGAAATTGTACTCAAGTAAGAGTACTGTTACTTTAGATATTTATTACTCAAGTAAAAGTAAGGAGTAGTCACCCAAATATTTACTTGAGTAAAAGTAAAAAGTATGTTGTGAAAAAACTACTCAAGTACTGAGTAACTGATGAGTAACATACACACACATATCATATATATATATATATATATATATATATATATATATATATATATATATATATATATATATATATATATATATATATATATATATATATATATACACTAGGGCTGCAGCTAACGATTATTTTTCTATCGATTAATCTATAGATTATTTTTTTCGATTAATCGGTTAATCTATAGATTATTTTTTCGATTAATCTATAGATTATTTTTCCTTTTACCGATTTTTTTTTTTTTTTTAAATGAAGAGGAAAAAATAAATGTAGGCCAGTTTTTTCAAAAGGCATGGCTTTTATTTACAAAAAAAAAAGTATGGCCACTCAGTCAACATTGACAACAACATGACAAAATATTCTGTAACAATGTAAACATTTAAAACTTTTAACATTTAACAAAATTAAAAGTAGCTTATTTGCTTTTTAATGTGCAAATATAAAAGTAAACATCCAGTGCAAATCTTAATATTCTGGAATAGTATAAGCATTTCAAAAGTAAAAGTATTGCTTATTTTGCTTTAAAATGTGCAAAAATAAAGATAAACATCCAATACAAAAAAGTGCAAAACGGAAATATTCTGTAACAAGTGTAAACATTTCAACAAAAGTAAAAGTATTGCTTATTTGCAAAAATGTGCAAAAATAAAGCTAAACATCCAATACAAAAAAGTGTACAGTGTAAACATTTCAACAAAAGTAAAAGTATTGCTTATTTTGCTTAATAACACAACAATGATAGTATGATTAAAGTGAAAGTTAATTGTTGGTTTGTACATAGTATATGTAACTGTTAATGTTGTAAAAGGTATTTGCACAACTAATTAACGTTAGCGTTTGTGACACGTCTTGTGCCGTGGGGTTCTTTCAGGACCGACAGACTGAACGCCAGACGGCTTTGCCAGGTTTACAATCTTTTAATTTTACACAAAGTCTTTTCTCTTCCAACTGCGCGGATCGCGCACCTGGGCACGATTGCGGCGTCGCTCCCGGCGCGGCCCGCCTCGCCGCTCGCTCGCCGCCGCCGCCTCTCCACAGCGTTAAAGAGGAGCGCGTCTTTGTAAACACTGAACAGGCACGCCAAACGCGCCTCTCAGAGCGAAACGGTGCTTTAGTTTATGAATTTACAACGCAGATACAAATGACACATTCATGTTTTTGTGTAATAATGACAACGTATACGCACGCGGACGATTGACTTGTTGATGGTGATGGCAAGAACGCTGTCGGGGGTTTTCTTTTCAAATGTTCGTTCATAGCCGTTGTGCTGCTATGATAGGCCATTTCCGCTCGACACTGTGCATACAACAACATTATTAGGCCGTTTATTGAAATACTCCCACACTTTTGACGACTTTTGGCGTGCTTTTTTCCCCTCGCTCGCATCGTCTGCTTTGCGCTCCGCCATGACAGTAGTGTGACGTAAATATGCGACGCGCCGACGCACAAAAACGGCGTCGACGTATTTACGTAACCGATGACGTCGACGCGTCGTTTCAGCCTTAATATACACACACACACACATATATATATATATACAGTATATAATTTATATATATTTATTTTGCCGTTTTTGTTTACATGTTAAAGGTGTTTTAATGAATATACATGCATGTTTAACACATATAGATTCCTTTCTTTCATGAAGACAAGAATATAAGTTGGTGTATTACCTGATTCTGATGACTTGCATTGATTGTAATCAGACAGTAGTGATGATAACGTCCACGTTTTCAAATGGAGGAGAAAAAAAAGTCTTCCTTTCTGTCTAATACCACATGAAAGTGGTTGCTTTTTGGCATCTTATTTGTCCAGCTTCCATATTCGTTTTTATACACTTTACAAGAAATACATTGGCAGCAAACTCCGTAGCTTGCTAGCTTGTTTGCGCTGGCTTTCGGAGACTCTTGTTTTGAAAGCGCAAGCGCGATGGAGCGGCACTTTTATTGTGAAGACAGGAACTGTGCAGTCAGTCTTTAGGCTTTTGACGGGATGTACGGTTGAAATAAAAAAGGGGATTTTTTTCCTTCACACTTTTGATTGATTGATTGGAACTTTTATTAGTAGATTGCACAGTACAGTACATATTCCGTACAATTGACCACTAAATGGTAACACCCGAATAAGTTTTTACACTTGTTTAAGTCAGGTCATGTGACCCCTGGCTCTGTTTTTATTGGTCCAATGTCACCAGTGACTGCATCTGATTGGTGGAACGGAGTGAACATCACCAGTGACTGTATTTGTTGAAACGCAGGCACTATGAAAGTCTGTCTGACAGACCAAAACAAACAAAGCGTGCATTAACATATCGATCAAAATTAGTAGCGAGTAGCGAGCTGAATGTAGATGAAAGTAGCGGAGTAAAAGTAGCGTTTCTTCTCTATAAATATACTCAAGTAAAAGTAAAAGTATGTTGCATTAAAACTACTCTTAGAAGTACAATTTATCCCAAAAGTTACTCAAGTAGATGTAACGGAGTAAATGTAGCGCGTTACTACCCACATCTGCTTGGGGGGCGCAGAAAGGAAACTCTGGAAAAAGGTTAGGTACCTCAGCTATTGTGTGCTAAATTAATGAACCTGCATCCTTAGATTTAGGACAATGATGTAGAAAAGTGGTACAGTACATACAGTATATCAAGTCATGACTACTTAGGAAGCGACAGCTCTGTCAGATCGTATCCATTCCCTGGGGATTGCACCGAGCACGCACCCAAACACAAGAATCAAGGACATGGTGATCGATTACACCAGGGAGGCTAAGTCATCGCTTAAAGGGAGCAAGTCTGAGGTCATTAGTGTTACAGTGAGGGCATCACTGTGCATATTGGATGGGCCAGACAGTTGGAGTTGGAAACGGAGCAAAAAGGAGGCCATCTTTGTCACAGGGGATTAACCGTCACTCGACCGGGAAGGTGAGATAACGCTTCGCCACGTCCCTCTGAAGCGCCGCATGACCTCGATGGCAGGTCGTGAAGGGGGGAGGGGGGGTCACTTGTAATCTTTTCCATCAAGCAGTACAGTTCAGTTCCATTCGCCATGGTACAGTTCGGGTGGCTTGCGTTTGTGACAGACACTTTAGCTACGCCAGGGGTCGGCAACCCAAAATGATGAACGAGCCATATTGGACCACACTAAGTCATCGGTCTGGAGCCACAAAAAATCAAAAGACTTATACAAGTGTTATAATGAAGGCTACACATGATGTAAATGGCTAATTAGCTATATTAGCGTACTATCAAAAATGACTATGTGTCGCAGTCTGACGCAAATCTTTTTTGACAGAAATGTTCCATCCATCCATCCATCCATCTTCTTCCGCTTATCCGAGGTCAGGTCGCGGGGGCAGCAGCTTAAGCAGGGAAGCCCAGACTTCCCTCTCCCCAGCCACTTCGTCCAGCTCCTCCCGGGGGATCCCGAGGCGTTCCCAGGCCAGCCGGGAGACATAGTCTTCCCAACGTGTCCTGGGTCTTCCCCGTGGCCTCCTACCGGTCGGACGTGCCCTAAACACCTCCCTAGGGAGGCGTTCGGGTGGCATCCTGACCAGATGCCCGAACCACCTCATCTGGCTCCTCTCCATGTGGAGGAGCAGCGGCTTTACTTTGAGCTCCCCCCGGATGACAGAGCTTCTCACCCTATCTCTAAGGGAGAGCCCCGCCACTCGGCGGAGGAAACTCATTTGGGCCGCTTGTACCCGTGATCTTGTCCTTTCGGTCATGACCCAAAGCTCATGACCATAGGTGAGGATGGGAACGTAGATCGACCGGTAAATCGAGAGCTTTGCCTTCCGGCTCAGCTCCTTCTTCACCACAACGGATCGATACAGCGTCCGCATTACTGAAGACGCCGCACCGATCCGCCTGTCGATCTCACGATCCACTCTTCCCCCACTCGTGAACAAGACTCCGAGGTACTTGAACTCCTCCACTTGGGGCAAGATCTCCTCCCCAACCCGGAGATGGCACTCCACCCTTTTCCGGGAGAGAACCATGGACTCGGACTTGGAGGTGCTGATTCCCATCCCAGTCGCTTCATACTCGGCTGCGAACCGATCCAGTGAGAGCTGAAGATCTTGGCCGGAGGAAGCCATCAGGACCACATCATCTGCAAATAGCAGAGACCTAATCCTGCAGCCACCAAACCAGATCCCCTCAACGCCTTGACTGCGCCTAGAAATTCTGTCCATAAAGGTTATGAACAGAATCGGTGACAAAGGGCAGCCTTGGCGGAGTCCAACCCTCACTGGAAACGTGTCCGACTTACTGCCGGCAATGCGGACCAAGGTCTGACACTGATCGTACAGGGAGCGAACTGCCACAATAAGACAGTCCGTTACCCCATACTCTCTGAGCACTCCCCACAGGACTTCCCGGGGTACACGGTCGAATGCCTTCTCCAAGTCCACAAAGCACATGTAGACTGGTTGGGCAAACTCCCATGCACCCTCAAGGACCCTGCCGAGAGTATAGAGCTGGTCCACAGTTCCACGACCAGGACGAAAACCACACTGTTCCTCCTGAATCCGAGGTTCGACTATCCGGCGTAGCCTCCTCTCCAGTACACCTGAATAGACCTTACTGGGAAGGCTGAGGAGTGTGATCCCACGATAGTTGGAACACACCCTCCGGTTCCCCTTCTTAAAGAGAGGAACCACCACCCCGGTCTGCCAATCCAGAGGTACCGCCCCCAATGTCCACGCGATGTTGCAGAGTCTTGTCAACCAAGACAGCCCCACAACATCCGAGCCTTAAGGAACTCCGGGCGGATCTCATCCACCCCCGAGGCCTTGCCACCGAGGAGCTTTTTAACTACCTCGGCAACCTCAGCCCCAGAAATAGGAGAGCCCACCACAGATTCCCCAGGCCCTGCTTCCTCATAGGAAGGACAGAAATGTTGACATGTAATATTTATTCTACACATTTTTACAACATTGGACAACATTAGTAAAACTTCTCAGAGGGTGAGATAACTCCTGGAAAAGGGGAACATTATCACCAGACCTATGTAAGCGTCAATATATACCTCGATGTTGCAGAAAAAAGATCATATATTTTTTTAACCGATTTCCGAACTCTAAGTGGGTGAATTTTGGCGAATTAAACGCCTTTCTATTATTCGCTCACGTCACATCGGGAAGCATTCCGCCATTTTCTCAAACACCGAGTCAAATCAGCTCTGTTATTTTCCGTTTTTTCGACTGTTTTCCGCACCTTGGAGACATCATGCCTCGTCGGTGTGTTGTCGGAGGGTGTAACAACACCAACAGGGACGGATTCAAGTTGCACCAGTGGCCCAAATATGCGAAAGTGGCAAGAAATTGGACGTTTGTTCCGCACACTTTACCGACGAAAGCTATGCTACGACAGAGATGGCAAGAATGTGTGGATATCCTGCGACACTCAAAGCAGATGCATTTCCAACCATAAAGTCAAAAGAAATCTGCCGCCAGACCCCCATTGAATCTGCCGGAGTGTGTGAGCAATTCAGGGACAAAGGACCTCGGTAGCACGGCAAGCAATGGCGGCAGTTTGTTACCGCAGACGAGCGAGCTAAACCCCCTATCGACCCTAGCTTCCCTGGCCTGCTGACATCAACTCCAAAACTGAACAGATCAGCTTTCAGGAAAAGAGCGCGGATGAGGGTATGTCTACAGAATATATTAATTGATGAAAATTGGGCTGTCTGCACTCTCAAAGTGCATGTTGTTGCCAAATGTATTTCATATGCTGTAAACCTAGTTCATAGTTGTTAGTTTCCTTTAATGCCAAACAAACACATACCAATCGTTGGTTAGAAGGCGATCGCCGAATTCGTCCTCGCTTTCTCCCGTGTCGCTGGCTGTCGTGTCGTTTTCCTCGGTTTCGCTTGCATACGGTTCAAACCGATATGGCTCAATAGCTTCAGTTTCTTCTTCAATTTGGTTTTGGCTACCTGCCTCCACACTACAACCATCCGTTTCAATACATGCGTAATCTGTTGAATCGCTTAAGCCGCTGAAATCCGAGTCTGAATCCGAGCTAATGTCGCTATAGCTTGCTGTTCTTTCCGCCATGTTTGTTTGTGTTGGCTTCACTATGTGACGTCACAGGAAAATGGACGGGTGTATATAACGATGGTTAAAATCAGGCACTTTGAAGCTTTTTTTAGGGATATTGCGTGATGGGTAAAATTTTGAAAAAAACTTTAAAAAATAAAATAAGCCACTGGGAACTGATTTTTAATGGTTTTAACCATTCTGAAATTGTGATAATGTTCCCCTTTAATGACTGTCTTAGAATGGCCAAAGGTGTAGATGTGTGTGTCCAAGTTAAAGGAAATGGCAGGCTGTCTTCTTCTAATGGATTCATTACAACAGGGGTGCTCATTACGTCGATCGCGATCTACCGGTCGATCTCGGAGGGTGTGTCAGTCGATCACCAGCCAGGCATTAAAAAAATAGTCCTAAAAATGAGCGATCATAAATCTTCACTATGACGTCACTTTCGTCACTTGATTGACATTCACGGCACCCGAGGGTCTTCTGAGATGACGCTGGCTGCTGCCAGCTCGTTAAAATTACCGACTGGAAGGCGAGAAACACTTTATTTCAACAGACTCTGGCGCCGTACCTGTCGTCAAAACTCCAAAGACCGACTGCACAGTTGCACAATAAAAGCTCTGCTTCATCCTGCCTGCGCTACCAAAATAAGAGTCTCAGAAAGCTGGCGCGCACAAGCTAGCAAGCTACGGAGTTTGCCGACAATGTATTTCTTGTAAAGTGTATACAAAGGAGTACGGAAGCTGGACAAATAAGATGCCAAAAACCAACCACTTTCATGTGGTATTGGACAGAAAGGAGGACTTTTTTTCTCCTCCATTCGAAAATGCGGACGTTATCATCACCACTGTCTGATTCCTATCAATGCAAGTCATCACAATCAGGTAATACACCAACTTATATTCTTGTCTTCATGAAAGAAAGGAATCTATATGTGTTAAACATGCTTGTATTATCTTTAACCACCTTTAAGTTGTTAACAATATTAACTATATGTGTTAAACATGCGTGTATTATCTTTAACCACCTTTAACTTGTTAACAATATTAACTATATGTGTTAAACATGCTTGTATTATCTTTAACCACCTTTAAGTTGTTAACAATATTAACTATATGTGTTAAACATGCCTGTATTATCTTTAACCACCTTTAAGTTGTTAACAATATTAACTATTTGTGTTAAACATGCTTGTATTATTTTAAACCACCTTTAACTTGTTAACAATATTAACTATGTGTTAAACATGCTTGCATTATCTTTAAACACCTTTAACTTGTTAACAATATTAACTATATGTGTTAAACATGCTTGCATTATCTTTAAACACCTTTAACTTGTTAACAATATTAACTATATGTGTTAAACATGCTTGCATTATCTTTAAACACCTTTAACTTGTTAACAATATTAACTATATGTGTTAAACATGCTTGCATTATCTTTAAACACCTTTAACTTGTTAACAATATTAACTATATGTGTTAAACATGCTTGCATTATCTTTAAACACCTTTAACTTGTTAACAATATTAACTACCGTATATGTGTTAAACATGCTTGCATTATCTTTAAGCAAGTCATCAGAATCAGGTAATACACCAACTTATATTCTTGTCTTCATGAAAGAAAGGAATCGAGATGTGTTAAACATGCTTGTATTATCTTTAACCACCTTTAACTTGTTAACAATATTAACTATATGTGTTAAACATGCTTGTATTATCTTTAACCACCTTTAAGTTGTTAACAATATTAACTATTTGTGTTAAACATGCTTGTATTATTTTTAACCACCTTTAACTTGTTAACAATATTAACTATGTGTTAAACATGCTTGCATTATCTTTAAACACCTTTAACTTGTTAACAATATTAACTATATGTGTTAAACATGCTTGCATTATCTTTAAACACCTTTAACTTGTTAACAATATTAACTATATGTGTTAAACATGCTTGCATTATCTTTAAACACCTTTAACTTGTTAACAATATTAACAATATGTGTTAAACATGCTTGCATTATCTTTAAACACCTTTAACTTGTTAACAATATTAACTATATGTGTTAAACATGCTTGCATTATCTTTAAACACCTTTAACTTGTTAACAAAAACATATATTTCATAAATAAGTAAATATAAATGATATATATGAATGAGGTAGATCCCCACGACTTGATCAATTGAAAAGTAGCTCGCCTGCAGAAAAAGTGTGAGCACCCCTGCATTACAATCTTTGCAAGCTGGGTAACATTTGCTGTGGTCTGGAACAACATGGCACACAAACAACTATCAGAAATGTAGCCAATACTACATACATATAATATGTCATGAAACAAAAATAAACTAAATACACAGAGGACATAAGAAAAGGAAATTAAATGAGCTAAATTATAGCTACAAATGAGGCATAATTATGCAATATGTACATACAGCTAGCCTAAATAGCATGTTAGCAAGGATTAGCTTGCAGTCATGCACTGACTAAATATTCCTGATTCGCACTCCATAACAAGTCAATAACATCAACAAAGCTCACCTGTGTGCATTCACGCACAGTATAAAACGCTTGATGGACAAAATGAGACAAAGAAGGAGTGGCATAAAACACGTCTTTCTGTGGCAGCATTGGAGAAAGTTGTACATGTAAACAAACTGTTGAGTCACACAACCGTGAGTTCAAGGGCCGCTGAAATTAGGACAAAACGGCGCTCACCAAATACTAGCATCAGTGAAGCACAAACATATTAAACAGTGGGCTTTCTAACAATTAGGAAGGTTTGTGTTGTGTTTGTCCTACTACAGAAACCATACTAAAACAAAAAACATATTTTTTCACCCCATTTTCATACATTTTTTAAAAAGCTCCATGGAGCCACCAGGGCGCCGCTAAAGAGCTGCATGTGGCTCTAGAGCCGCGGGTTGCTGACCCCCGTGCTCTTTCCTGAATATGGAACCCTGCCATCAGGGAGAAGACTCCGGGTCCCACTATGCAAATCTAACCGCCTTAAATTATCATTTGTTCCAGCCTCCATTAAGCTGACCAACAATGTGCAATAGAATTTTAATACATAGGTTAGCACTTTTTTAGCACATAGCACTTTAGCACATAGCACTTTAGAACTAAGCACTTTAGCACACAGCACTTTATCCATGAGCTCTAGTGCAATGCACATTGGTACTTTATCTTTATCTCCATACTGTAGATTTTATGCCAACATCAAAGTGCCACCTATGTCTATCAAGCTCCATGTTCTGATGTTTAAATGTTAGTTGTATGGTTGTGGTTGTGTCTGTGCTTGTGTTTTTGTTCTGTTGTTTTTGGGTATGTTAAAAAAGCAATGATGCACTGTGCCCAAGACAAATTTCCCCGCGGGGACAATAAAGTTGAACCTTGAACCTTGACCTTGCTACGCTAACATTTTCTGTAAACAACCCCGCAAGCAAGGCGGAAACTTCTCTAACTGACGAAATTCACGCAATTTTTTCCTTATTCATTTGCAGCAGGGGCCGCCAACCCGTTCAGTCGATCTTTGAGACACTACCGGTCCATCGCAAAAATATTACAATATTCAATAAGTCAATTAACCGAAGACAAATGAAAATGAACGTCGGTAAGTTTTCCAGCGCCGATAAATCTCTTCAAGAGTATTCACGCTTTTCGTCACTTTTAGCGGCTGCGCGCGTTTGTACCATAGCGGAATGAAAAGAAGGGGGTGAATTATCTTGGCCTCATTAAGTATCTTGGACTCGTTGTGCAGCGACACGGGGCCGCTGGCCCGTTAGCATCACACAGTGTAGAAGTGGCTGGTTGCATCAGCTCTGCTCTTTTAATGTCCTTTGATGTTTCCCTCTTACACACATGCTTATGTGTACTATGGCTATGAGGATCTGGTTTGGTGGCTGCAGGATTAGGTCTCTGCTTTTTGCAGATGATGTGGTCCTGATGGCTTCATCTGGCCAGGATCTTCAGCTCTCACTGGATCGGTGGCAAGGCCCCGGGGGTGGATGAGATCCGCCCGGAGTTCCTTAAGGCTCTGGATGCTGTGGGGCTGTCTTGGTTGACAAGACTCTGCAGCATCGCGTGGACATCAGGGGCGGTACCTCTGGATTGGCAGACCGGGGTGGTGGTTCCTCTCTTTAAGAAGGGGAACCGGAGGGTGTGTTCTAACTATCGTGGGATCACACTCCTCAGCCTTCCCGGTAAGGTCAATTCAGGTGTACTGGAGAGGAGGCTACGCCGGATAGTCGAACCTCGGATTCAGGAGGAACAGTGTGGTTTTCGTCCTGGTCGTGGAACTGTGGACCAGCTCTATACTCTCGGCAGGGTCCTTGAGGGTGCATGGGAGTTTGCCCAACCAGTCTACATAAATAAATGATAAATGGGTTGTACTTGTAGAGCGCTTTTCTACCTTCAAGGTACTCAAAGCGCTTTGACACTACTTCCACATTTACCCATTCACACACACATTCACACACTGATGGAGGGAGCTGCCATGCAAGGCGCTAACCAGCACCCATCAGGAGCAAGGGTGAAGTGTCTTGCTCAGGACACAACGGACATGACGAGGTTGGTACTAGGTGGGGATTGAACCAGGGACCCTCTGGTCGCACATGGCCATTCTTCCACTGCGCCACGCCGTCCCCACACTACATGTGTTTTGTGGACTTGGAGAAAGCATTGGACCGTGTCCCTCGGGAAGTCCTGTGGGGAGTGCTCAGAGAGTATGGGGTATCGGACTGTCTGATTGTGGCAGTCCGCTCCCTGTATGATCAGTGTCAGAGCTTGGTCCGCATTGCCGGCAGTAAGTCGGACACGTTTCCAGTGAGGGTTGGACTCCGCCAAGGCTGCCCTTTGTCACCGATTCTGTTCATAACCTTTATGGACAGAATTTCTAGGCGCAGTCAAGGCGTTGAGGGGATCTGGTTTGGTGGCTGCAGGATTAGGTCTCTGCTTTTTGCAGATGATGTGGTCCTGATGGCTTCATCTGGCCAGGATCTTCAGCTCTCACTGGATCGGTTCGCAGCCGAGTGTGAAGCGACTGGGATGAGAATCAGCACCTCCAAGTCCGAGTCCATGGTTCTCGCCCGGAAAAGGGTGGAGTGCCATCTCCGGGTTGGGGAGGAGATCTTGCCCCAAGTGGAGGAGTTCAAGTACCTCGGAGTCTTGTTCACGAGTGAGGGAAGAGTGGATCGTGAGATCGACAGGCGGATCGGTGCGGCGTCTTCAGTAATGCGGACGCTGTATCGATCCGTTGTGGTGAAGAAGGAGCTGAGCCGGAAGGCAAAGCTCTCAATTTACCGGTCGATCTACGTTCCCATCCTCACCTATGGTCATGAGCTTTGGGTCATGACCGAAAGGACAAGATCACGGGTACAAGCGGCCCAAATGAGTTTCCTCCGCCGGGTGGCGGGGCTCTCCCTTAGAGATAGGGTGAGAAGCTCTGCCATCCGGGGGGAGCTCAAAGTAAAGCCGCTGCTCCTCCACATGGAGAGGAGCCAGATGATGTGGTTCGGGCATCTGGTCAGGATACCACCCGAACGCCTCCCTAGGGAGGTGTTTAGGGCACGTCCGACCGGTAGGAGGCCGCGGGGAAGACCCAGGACACGTTGGGAAGACTATGTCTCCCAGCTGGTCTGGGAACGCCTCGGGGTCCCACAGGAAGAGCTGGACAAAGTGGCTGGGGAGAGGGAAGTCTGGGCTTCCCTGCTTAGGCTGCTGCCCCCGCGACCCGACCTCGGATAAGCGGAAGAAGATGGATGGATGGATGGATGGGCTATGAGGTTGTTTTTCCCTTGCCTCAGTCTGGACCCCCTCTCCAGGGGCCCAGGCTTAGACTGACATTTTTTTTTCTGTCTCCCTGTAATGTTTGTCTGATCTTGAATGGGATTATGCTGAAAATCTTAATTTCCTCTTTAGGATTAATAAAGTATTTCTGATTCTGGTGAGCATGTAGCAGCTAACATGGATAAAATGATTACAAAACCCAAACGCCACCGCACCAGTGTGGGAATATTTAAATTTAAACCTTTGGAACAAGATGAGCCTCTAAAGCCAGTTTGCCGAATGTGCACGACTACAACAACGCCCACTTGAAACACAACCACTCGATAGTCCACACTTACTTTGCGTTTGGTGAACAAGCCAGGTGACAGGTCAGTGTAAACAAAACGTGGTGAAATACATGGTCAAAGACATGCTGCCATTTAATACTGTTATAAAACTAGCATTTCTTAAACAGTGCTGTCATGTTGTCATGTCATGTCGGAGTTCCTCACTAGGAATCTGCCAGACTTCAATTTGTTTTGCATATGATCTACTAATACATCTGTTTGAACTGTAGTGTTAATATTACTTTGCACTTTTCTTTAAAAATGTCCTAACGTGATTGTCCGTTAACTCTACCACTGCCTACATGTTGAATATTGAAGTACTACTTTGCAGTGTTGGGACTAACGCGTTACTTTGTAACGCGTTATTTTTTATATTCAGTAACTCAGTTACCGTTACTACATGATGCGTTATTGCGTTATTTTACGTTATTTTTCATGTAGTATCGTATAGAAACAGAAGATCTGAGTGTGTTTTATTGCAGCGCTGCGGTGGAAAAGAAGAGGTGTGCTTTGTGTGGGTGGGGGCGGACTCCCATACCGCAGTTGAGGAGCGCAGGGGAGACGTTCCTCCAGGGCCTATGTACGTCTTCGGGGCTAACAACCTTCACTTTACCTGGCAGTGGGTCTTTACAGCTGAGGGTGAATGACAAGATTTGGTTTGTTGCAACTTTGTGACTTTATTGGACGCAGCCATCCACCAAGCTAGAGCACCTGCACGCACTCACTGTCGCCGCTCGCTCACCTCTCTCGCCCACTCACTCACTGACGTCACTCACCTCACATGCTGTCATATCTTAAAGGGCCACACACACACACACACACACACACACACACACACACACACACACACACACACACACACACACACACACACACACGGGCGCCGCTAGGGATTTTGGGCCCCATGAAAAGAATCTTTACAGGGCCCCCAACACAGTGTCATTATTTTTTCTGTATTATAATTTCATCATCATTAGGGGCCTCTCTGGGCCCCCCTCCATCATGGGCCCCTAGAATCCGTCTCCTTTACCCCCCCTTTTCGGCGCCCCTGCACACACACACACATACGCGACTCTCATAACAACTAACAAGACATCATGGCGAAGCCAGAAGTCGAGTTTTTTTTAACATGGAGACATTCTCAATACTTTTCTTTTGTCGAGCACAAAGAAAATAACATTTTAGTTAAATGTAAGTTGTGTCTTGGATCAAAAATCCTATCTACTTAAAGTTCAAGTTGAAGTGCCATTATGTTGCAGCTATTTCAAATAGTTTTGTCAATTTGTTCTGGCCTGAAATAAATTGGCCCTTTGAAACATATCTTTGTCTTTGTGTGTTGTATGTAGACCACATTGCTTTCTGAGTTGAGTGATGCAAATGCATGTCAAGTTGATCAACACATTGTATTATTCTCCAGTGCAATAACAGTACTGACATGAAGGCTAAAAGAGCATTAATGGGAGCTTAAAAAAAAAAGAGTAGAAGTAACTAAATAGTTACTTTTCACAGTAACGCATTACTTTTTGGTGTAAGTAACTGAGTTACTTTTGAAATAAAGTAACTAGTAACTGTAACTAGCTACTGGTTTTCAGTAATCAACCCAACACTGCTACTTTGTTTGTCAACACTTTATTTTGCCATTTGATTGATTATGATATGGTTGTGTATAATGGAGCCCCCTTCCCCCAGTCTCCTTCTTAAGATATTTTATTGCTTTTAGTTGTCATTTTTATTCAAGTGCAAAATGTTGCTAAAAAAAAAAAAAAAAAGTAAATTTTATTGTTATTAGTTTTTTTTAGTTATAGTTTGTTTACAAACCCCGTTTCCATATGAGTTGGGAAATTGTGTTGGATGTAAATATAAACGGAATACAATGATTTGCAAATCCTTTTCAAGCCATATTCAGTTGAATATGCTACAAGACAACATATTTCATGTTCAAACTCATAAACTTTTTTTTTTTTTTTTGCAAATAATAATTAACTTAGAATTTCATGGCTGCAACACGTGACAAAGTAGTTGGGAAAGGGCATGTTCACCACTGTGTTACATGGCCTTTCCTTTTAACAACACTCAGTAAAGGTTTGGGAACTGAGGAGACACATTTTTGAAGCTTCTCAGGTGGAATTCTTTCCCATTCTTGCTTGATGTACAGCTTAAGTTGTTCAACAGTCCGGGGGTCTCCGTTGTGCTATTTTAGGCTTCACATTTTCAATGGGAGACAGGTCTGGACTACAGGCAGGCCAGTCTAGTACCCGCACTCTTTTACTATGAAGCCACATTGATGTAACACGTGGCTTGGCATTGTCTTGCTGAAATAAGCAGGGGCGTCCATAGGGAGTTGCTTAGATGGCAACATATGTTGCTCCAAAACCTGTATGTACCTTTCAGTATTAATGGTGCCTTCACAGATGTGTAAGTTACCCATGTCTTGGGCACTAATACACCCCCATACCATCACACATGCTGGCTTTTCAACTTTGCACCTATAACAATCCGGATGGTTCTTTTCCTCTTTGGTCCGATTGGTGACAATTTGAAATGTGGACTCGTCAGACCACAGAACACTTTTCCACTTTGTATAAGTCCATCTTAGATGAGCTCGGGCCCAGCGAAGCCGACGGCGTTTCTGGGTGTTGTTGATAAACGGTTTTCGCCTTGCATAGGAGAGTTTTAACTTGCACTTACAGATGTAGCGACCAACTGTAGTTACTGACAGTGGGTCTCTGAAGTGTTCCTGAGCCCATGTGGTGATATCTTTTACACACTGACGTCGCTTGTTGATGCAGTACAGCCTGAGGGATGGAAGGTCACGGGCTTAGCTGCTTACGTGCAGTGATTTCTCCAGATTATCTGAACCCTCTGATGATATTACGGAGCGTAGATGGTGAAATCCCTAAATTCCTTGCAATAGCTGGTTGAGAAAGGTTTTTCTTAAACTGTTCAACAATTTGCTCACGCATTTGTTGACAAAGTGGTGACCCTCGCCCCATCCTTGTTTGTGAATGACTGAGCATTTCATGGAATCTACTTTTATACCCAATCATGGCACCCACCTGTTCCCAAAAAAAATGAGAATGAATAAATATGTATCAATAACAAAACTGTCTTGAGTTTTTAATCATTTCTACAAGTCTTATTTGTTTGTGATGTAGTGATTGGAGCACATACTTGTTGGTCACAAAAAACATTCATGAAGTTTGCTTCTTTTATGAATTGATTATGGCTCTACTGAAAATGTGAGGGTGAAAAGTATACATACAGCAATGTTAATATTTGCTTACATGTCCCTTGGCAAGTTTACCTGCAATATTGGGGACCACTGATTTACGTTTTTTTGTAAAAAAAAAAAAAAAAAAATAGCATGCAAAATGTATTTTCTCTAAAACTGTGAAGAAGTCCCACACGATCGATGCCATTTTACTTTACATTGAGCTCGGGGGTGCTTGATTGATTGTCAGAGAGGTCCTTCTCTGTCAGGCTGGGGGACGCCACTTCTTCTTCTGCTCCGCTTTACTGTGGTGTCCCCCAGGGATCTATTCTAGGCCCCATCCTGTTCGCTCTATATCTCCTCCCTCTTGGAGAGATTTTTTAAAAGGTATGGAGTGTCTTATCACTTTTATGCAGACGACTGCCAAATTTATATGCCTATTTCAAAAGGCCACGGCCCCCTGACACTCCTTCTCAACTGTCTATGCCACGTCAAGGCTTGGTTAGCCCATAATTTTTTAATAATGAATGAGGGAAAAACAGAAATTCTAGTGTTTGGTCCGGCCCTCACTGACTTGGGACCATTGCAAAATGATGTGCGTCCCAAAGTCACCAGCCTTGGCGTCACTATAGACTTGACAAACAAGTCAATGGCGTTTTAAAATCGTGTTTTTATCATCTTCGTCTTTTAGCAAAGGTAAAACCGTTTTTATCTTTTAACCTTTTTGAACAAGCCGTGCATGCTTTTATTTCAAGTGGCCTGGACTACTGCAATGCACTTTATGCTGGCATTAGCCAAAAAGCTCTCTCCCGGTTGCAGTTAGTCCAGAATGCGGCAGCACGACTTTTAACAGGGACCAGGAGATGCCAGCATATAACCCCAATCCTTGAGAGTTTGCACTGGCTCCCTGTTCATTTTAGAATTGATTTTAAAACCTTGCTGTTTGTTTTTAAAGCTTTACATGGACTGGCACCTCAGTATATCTCGGACCTCATCCAAACTTACAATCCTGCGCGCGCCCTGAGGTCCGAGAGCCAGCTCCAGCTCGTGGTGTCCAAGACCAGACTTAAAACCAGGGGAGACAGGGCCTTCTCTGTGGTCGGCCCTAAGCTCTGGAACACTCTGCCCCTCCATGTTCCAACTGCTCCCACAGTGGAGTGTTTTAAGTCTCGTCTTAAGACCCACTTTTATTCTCTGGCTTTTAACACTACGCGAGTTGTGTGGTCTAAGGCTGAAACGACGCGTCGACATAGTCGACGTCATCGGTTACGTAAATACGTCGACGCCGTTTTTGTGCGTCGGCGCGTCGCATATTTACGTCACACTACTGTCATGGCGGAGCGCAAAGCAGACGATGCGAGCGAGGGGAAAAAAGCACGCCAAAAGTCGGCAAAAGTGTTGGAGTATTTCAATAAACGGCCTAATAATGTTGTTGTATGCACACTGTGTCGAGCGGAAATGGCCTATCATAGCAGCACAACGGCTATGAACGAACATTTGAAAAGAAAACCCCTGACAGCGTTCTTGCCATCACCATCAACTAGTCAATCGTCCGCGTGCGTATACGTTGTCATTATTACACAAAAACATGAATGTGTCATTTGCATCTGCGTTGTAAATTCATAAACTAAAGCACCGTTTCGCTCTGAGAGGCGCGTTTGGCGTGCCTGTTCAGTGTTTACAAAGACGCGCTCCTCTTTAACGCTGTGGAGAGGCGGCGGCGGCGAGCGAGCGGCGAGGCGGGGCGCGCCGGGAGCGACGCCGCAATCGTGCCCAGGTGCGCGATCCGCGCAGTTGGAAGAGAAAAGACTTTGTGTAAAATTAAAAGATTGTAAACCTGGCAAAGCCGTCTGGCGTTCAGTCTGTCGGTCCTGAAAGAACCCCACGGCACAAGACGTGTCACAAACGCTAACGTTAATTAGTTGTGCAAATACCTTTTACAACATTAACAGTTACATATACTATGTACAAACCAACAATTAACTTTCACTTTAATCATACTATCATTGTTGTGTTATTAAGCAAAATAAGCAATACTTTTACTTTTGTTGAAATGTTTACACTGTACACTTTTTTGTATTGGATGTTTAGCTTTATTTTTGCACATTTTAGCAAATAAGCAATACTTTTACTTTTGTTGAAATGTTTACACTTGTTACAGAATATTTCCATTTTGCACTTTTTTGTATTGGATGTTTATCTTTATTTTTGCACATTTTAAAGCAAAATAAGCAATACTTTTACTTTTGAAATGCTTATACTATTCCAGAATATTAAGATTTGCACTGGATGTTTACTTTTATATTTGCACATTAAAAAGCAAATAAGCTACTTTTAATTTTGTTAAATGTTAAAAGTTTTAAATGTTTACATTGTTACAGAATATTTTGTCATGTTGTTGTCAATGTTGACTGAGTGGCCATACTTTTATTTTTGTAAATAAAAGCCATGCCTTTTGAAAAAACTGACCTACATTTATTTTTTCCTCTTCATCATAATCTATAGATTAATCGAAAAAATAATCTATAGATTAACCGATTAATCGAAAAAAATAATCTATAGATTAATCGATAGAAAAATAATCGTTAGCTGCAGCCCTAGTCGAAACGACCAATAAAAAGGATATCGAAAAGTGGGACAGGACAGGACCAAAAAATGCGTAATAAACTGAACTGTTTTGTGCCAACAAAGCCTAAATGTAGAATTTATGAATGGTTACAAAAAATACTAGCATGAAAACTATGTCAACATGACGTCAGGCACTAGCAGGGAGGCAGGGTAGGAATGTCATCCGTGTTTATTTTTGCGTCCACCAGCCACACGTCCCTTTGGGCCTTGTCTCGTCCAATCACCATAGCGAGTTTTGAGGGGGAACTGAAGTTTGTCCTGGAAAGTGTCATCCACCCCCCAACAGTAGAAATAATGGCTCAGCAACACGGTGCCAACTAAGGCTGAAAAGAACGTTTGAAAGGCAGCAGTTGACATCACACAATAGAACACAATAGAGCTCCGTTGTTGGACCCCCAGACACTCTTCCCAAAACAACTCCACCTCTTTGTGTGTCTGCTTGGTTTTTATCAACAGTTTTGCTGTACAAACAAACTTTTGGTCCAAGAGTTGAAAGAAAGTGAATTGAACAAATTCCAGTTGGATGGCCACACTAAAGACAATGGGCGGCCATGCACACATTTTTCAGCTGTTGACCTAAATGTTGGTAATCCAGACTTGGCCCTGAAAAATATCAGAAGGAGGGAGGCGTTGTGCGGCCCTTGCTAATCCGCCTGCCAGTCCTCAAGTGTGAAGATACTTTAATGCATGGGTGTCAAACTTTCACTTGGCCCTTGAGGCGATATCAAATTAACACTAGAGCTGGCCCGCCGATTATATACAGCGGCGGTGTCGCGGTAACACCGCATTCACCCCTCCCGGGAGACTCACAAATTTCAGTGCCCCTCCCGAAAATTGTCACGCCCGCTTTTCATCCAGTCCAACGAGTGTTGGCCCAGTCACATGAAATGTGCGGCTTCTGCACACACACACACAAGTGAATGCAACGCATACTTGATCAACAGCGATAGAGGTTACACTGAGGGTGGCCGTATAAACAACTTTGACACTGTTAGAAATATACGCCACACTGTGAATCCACACCAAACAAGAATGAAAAACACATTTCAGGAGAACATCTGCACCGTAACACAACACGTGTATTTGTATTGAACCGTTTCGGCACGGGGGTTCTGGTTCGGTTCGGAGGTGTACCGAACGAGTTTCCACACGGACATATTAAGTAGCGTAACGCACGTTGTGTAAACAATGCACACCGAGGAACAACACACAACATGCTAGTGTAGCCGAGTGTCCCGGGTTCGCCTATACCAGGGGTCTGCAACCCGCGGCTCTGGAGCCGCATGCGGCTCTTTCATGCCTTCGCCGTGGCTCCCTTTGGCTTTGAAACCGAATGTCAACAAATAATTGTTACTTGATTTATTATATTTCATTTTATTTATTTTACCGTATTTTTCGGACTATAAGTCGCAGTTTTTTTCATAGTTTGGCCGGGAATGCGACTTATCAAATAAATGTCCCCAAATAATGCGACTTATACTCCAGTGCGACTTATATATGTTTTTTTCCTTCTTAATTATGCATTTTCGGCCGGTGCGACTTATACTCCGGTGCGGCTTGTACTCCCAAAAATACGGTATTTTAATTTAACAGTTGCTATTTTGGAGAGTTCTAGGATCTTGTCATATGAAAATAAAACACATTTTAATATATTGTCGATGGAAATGTATGTCACAGCCCTTATGCGACATCTCTGGCTGCCATGCAATTGTATTGTTTTTAGCGGTCAACTCCTAGCAATGGACGGATCAAAAAAGAGAAACATTTTATTTATTTATATTTTTATTAATTTGCTGTTTTTATTGATGACTAGGTGTTTTAAATTTTTCGTCAAATGAATATTCCGCAGTCGTATGCCTTCAGAACATTGGAATGAGTTGATTTTTTATTTTTTTATTCATTAATAAGGGAAGGAACAGTGTATTTTTTTCTAATGTTCAAAATAATTTGATGATTTGCTTCGTTATACTCAGAAATACATCAAATAAGTGTTTATTTTCATAAGTCCTATAGCACAAGTGTAAAGAAACTATAAGAGGCGTTATCGTCATTTTAGGAATCTAACAGAGTTCGCGGCTCTAGGTGAGTTTTATTTGGGGGGAAATGGGCTCCATTGGCTCTTTGTATGCTGAAGGTTGCCGACCCCTGGCCTATACAGTGTACTTATCTAATAAAAAAATAAACGGGAGGCATTAGAGCAGGTTCGGTAGCCACCGCTTCTTTAATGTCAAACTTCACACACTTCCTTCCACAACCACACACATGGACCTCTTACGTCGCAGCCCTACGGCAACTCTGGAGGGACAAAACTCCATCCTCCTTACCTAACACTCTCCGGTAACTTGGGACACCCTGAACTGTTTGTTACATAAGCAGCGACCGGGCTAGGATAGACTGACCTTTCACCGGACATGTCCTCTTTTGCGGAGCTGTCAGGGCGGAGTTTCTTAAATGCCTCAAATGTCCGGCATTTTGAGTTAGGGTCAGAGGTGGGTAGAGTAGCCAGAAATTGTACTCAAGTAAGAGTACTGTTACTTTAGAGATTTATTACTCAAGTAAAAGTAAGGAGTAGTCACCCAAATATTTACTTGAGTAAAAGTAAAAAGTATGTTGTAAAAAAACTACTCAAGTACTGAGTAACTGATGAGTAACATACACACACACACACACACACACACACACACGCACACACACACACACACACACACACACATACACACACACACACACTGATACATACAGTATATAATTTATATTTTTTTTTGCCGTTTTTGTTTACATGTTAATAGTGTTTTAATGAATATACATGCATGTTTAACACATATAGATTCCTTTCTTTCATGAAGACAAGAATATAAGTTGGTGTATTACCTGATTCTGATGACTTGCATTGATTGGAATCAGACAGTAGTGATGATAACGTCCACGTTTTCAAATGGAGAAAAAAAGTTCCTCCTTTCTGTCTAATACCACATGAAAGTGGTTGGTTTTTGGCTTCTTATTTGTCCAGCTTCCATATTCGTTTTTATACACTTTACAAGAAATACATTGGCGGCAAACTCCGTAGCTTGCTAGCTTGTTTGCGCAGGCTTTCGTAGACTCTTATTTTGAAAGCGCAGGCGCGATGGAGCGGCACTTTTATTGTGAAGACAGGAACTGTGCAGTCAGTCTTTAGGCTTTTGACGGGATGTACGGTTGAAATAAAAAAATTGTCTTTTTTCCTTCACACTTTTGATTGATTGATTGGAACTTGTATTAGTAGATTGCACAGTACAGTACATATTCCGTACAATTGACCACTAAATGGTAACACCCCAATAAGTTTTTCCACTTGTTTAAGTCAGGTCATGTGACCGCCTGGCTCTGTTTGATTGGTCCAACGTCACCAGTGACTGCATCTGATTGGTGGAACGGAGTGAACGTCACCAGTGACTGTATTTGTTGAAACGCAGGCACTATGAAGGTCTGTCTGACAGACCAAAACAAACAAAGCTTGCATTAACAGATCGATAAAAATTAGTAGCGAGTAGCGAGCTGAATGTAGATAAAAGTAGCGGAGTAAAAGTAGCGTTTCTTCTCTATAAATATACTCAAGTAAAAGTAAAAGTATGTTGCATTAAAACTACTCTTAGAAGTACAATTTATCCCAAAAGTTACTCAAGTAGATGTAACGGAGTAAATGTAGCGCATTACTACCCACCTCTGGTTAGGGTTGCGTGTATTTTCAATGTACGTTCAGGGTTAAGAAGGGGTTAAAAACTTACTCTGTTGAGCTCTAGACAGCACCGACACTCAACAACAACACATTATTTGCAGGTTTGCAAAAAACATTTTTAACCCAAATAGGTGAAATGAGATAATCTCCCACGGCACACCAGACTGTATCTCACGGCACACTAGTCTGCCGCGGCACAGTGCTTGAAAAACACTGCTTTAGAGTATTTATTCAAGTAAGTATGTTACATAATAGAAAACAGCCTTTCCTACATGGACCACCATTATTACTTTGTGCTCGTCAGAGGTGATACTATCAACAACATTCTAATGATCCCTGCTCCCACTCATTTCCCGTCACATTTTTCTGTGTCTTTAGAAAAGAGAGTGAACCCCCTGGGTCATTGAAGACCGCGAAAACCAAATCATCTCTTAAAATGATCACCAAACAAAGGACACTAAAGTCACTTTGTAACTCATGGCAAAAGAAAATCAACCATTTCGTCAATTATGCGAGTCACAGCACAATCAAGGGTCAGTCTAAAGAGGAGCTCGAAGACAAGACAGAGCAGCACAGTGTCCACACACACACACACACACACACACACACACACACACACACACACACACACACACACACACACACACACACACACACACACACACACACACACACACAACACCTGACAGCTGAGCTTCAGCGCTGCCTTCCAACTTATTGGTCTTATTATCCAGTGTGGGGAGGGGGAGCAAGTGGGCACGTGTGACACCCTGTGTGTGTGTGTGTGTGTGTGTGTGTGTGTGTGTGTGTGTGTGTGTGTGTTAGTGGGAGGGGCCATGCTATCTGGCAGGAACCTGTGATTTGATTTTTGTGAGAGAAGCAGATGGCAGGCTGCAGCTGGGGAAGACTGGGGGGGTGTTGGAGTCTTCGGTGTTTATTATGAGTGACTCAAGTGACCAAGCAAAGAGCCTTCTAGAAAATAAAAGAAGTCTTTGGACTCTTTGGGACGATCTTTATGGGAGGTATGGCAAACAGTGGGGCAATAAGTTCTTATTGCCCCACATAGTGGCCACTGGTGTTTAATTAGGGACAGAGTCCCTTTGGGACAGAGGATTCTATTGAATTTCTAGCGTTTTATTATTATACCGCCGCCTCGTTGAGCTGTAATTTGACCCCCTTAACATGCTTCAAAACTCACCATATTTGACACAGGACTGGCGAAAATTGCAACCTAATCAAAAAAAACAAACCCCAAAACTCCAAATTGCGCTCTAGCGCCCCCTCGGAAGAAAACACAGACAAAACTGCCTCTAACTCCCAGTAGGACTGTCGTAGAGACATGAAAGAAAAACCTCTATGTAGGTCTCACTTAGACCTATATTTCATACACTGACAAACCCCAGCAAAAATCAACAGGAAGTTTGCAATTCCCCCTTCAAAACAAAAGTTGTGTAAAAACAGTCACCTTTTTTCAAACATTATCTCCTCTGAGCGCGTTTGTCGTGTCGGCTTCAAACTAGCACAGGAGAGAGATTGAACCCTTCTGATTAAAAGTTGATGAAAGAGTTTTAATTACTGCTCCGGTTTGGATTTTATGAGCCCTCAAAGTTGGTCCCGTCCATTGCTGCTTGCAGCTTTAATTAATTATTAGGGCTCAGGTGTTTAATGGAGAACTTTAATCTGCATGCTCTTGTTTTGTTTGCACTTCATTTCTCTTATATCTTAGTATATGCTATTTAAAGGACGCACATTGGTCTAAAATTGTTCAAAAATAAATATATTTTGTCCATTAAAAAACAATGGCTCTCAGGGTGTGGCCCATGGTCCGTGAATGATGACAATGTAAGGTTATGTCATCTTTGAATGCAGATGGGCCACATTAATCTAGTTTGATTGGGTGGGTCTCATGTGTTTAAGGACCTCACCTCATTGGTAACAGCAGAGACTTTCATCACCCGTCCCAGATGGATGGATTTCATCCAAGACAGCCTCACGTCAACTAACCAGCAGGAGGCTACAAACATGACTGATAAGGAGGCTCAAACGTGTATTCATTAGTGCCTTGTTGAGGTGAACTGTGGCGTGTAATTGTGAGCGCTGGAATAAAATGAGCTGAAATGACTGCTGACCACAGCTGAAGACGATTCATTGCAATCGCTTGTTAAAGAGATACAACTTTCATCCATCTGCTACAACAGAGCTCATTGTGCAATATTTCTTGTCGCTTACATTATATTGAAATGTCCTGGCCAGGCTTATGTCTCAGCATGCTACAATACCGTAAATCAGGAGTGCCTAAAAGCTGCATACCGAAAACTTAAAAGGGTTAATACATGTGGTGCAATAAATACACTGTGACCCAGTGTTTTTCAACCTTTTTGGAGCCAAGGCACATTTTTGCGTTGAAAAAATGCGGAGGCACACCACCAGCAGACATCATTAAAAAACTAAACTCAGTTGACAGTAAAAAGTCGTTGGATATGACTTTAAAGCATAACCAAGCATGTATCACTATAGCTCTTGTCTCAAAGTAGGTGTACTGTCACCACCTGTCACATCACACCCTGACTTATTTGGACTTTTTGGCTGTTTTCCTGTGTCTAGTGTTTTAGTTCTTGTCTTGCGCTCATATTTTGGTGGCTTTTTCTCTTTTTTTTGGTATTTTCCTGTAGCAGTTTCATGTCTTCCTTTGAGCGATATTTCCCGCATCTACTTTGTTTTAGCAATCGAGAATATTTCAGTTGTTTTCATCCTTCTTTGTGGGGACATTGTTGATTGTCATGTCATGTTCGGATGTGCATTGTCTTTGCTCCACAGTAAGTCTTTGCTGTCGTCCAGCATTCTGTTTTTGTTTACTTTGCAGCCAGTTCAGTTTTAGTTTCGTTCTGCATAGCCTTTCCTAAGCTTCGATGCCTTTTCTTAGGGGCACTCACCTTTTGTTTATTTGTAGTTTAAGCATTAGACACCTTTTTTTACCTGCACATTGCCTCCCGCTGTTTCCGACATCTACAAAGCAATTAGCTAGCTGCTGCCACCTACTGATATGGAAGAGTATTACACAGTTACTCTGCCGAGCTCTAGACAGCACCGACACTCAACAACAACACATCATTTGCAGACTATAATTACTGGCTTGCAAAAAATATTTTTAACCCAAATAGGTGAAATTAGATCATCTCCCACGGCACAGTGGTTGAAAAACACTGCTGTTACCAATCCAATGTAGGTCAATATATATATATATATATATATATATATATATATATATATATATATATATATATTTCCCATTTACTCAATAATTTGTTAAAAAAATAAAAAATAAAATAAATTAAAAAAATATATATATATATATATATATTTCCCATTTACTCAATAATTTGTTAGGGCTATATATATATATATATATATATATATATATATATATATATATATATATATAGCCCTAACAAATTATTGAGTAAATGGGAAATATATATATATATATATTTTTTTTTTTAACAAATTATTGAGTAAATGGGAAATATATATATATATATTTTTTTTTTTTTTTTATTTATTTTTTTTTAACAAATTATTGAGTAAATGGGAAGTATATATATATATATATATATATATATATATATATATATATATATATATATATATATATATTTCCCATTTACTCAATAATTTGTTTAAAAAAAATAAAATAAATAAAAAAAAAAATATATATATATATATATATATATATATATATATATATATATATATTTCCCATTTACTCAATAATTTATTTTAAAAAAATATATAAATATATATATATATATATTTTTTTTTTAACAAATTATTGAGTAAATGGGAAATATATATATATAAATATATATATATATATATATATAGTATATATATATATATTTCCCATTTACTCAAGAATTTGTTAAAAAATTATTGAGTAAATGGGAAATATATATATATATATATATATATATATATATATATATATATATATATATATATATATATATATATATATATATATATTTCCCATTTACTCAATAATTTTTTAACAAATTCTTGAGTAATATATATATATATATATATATATATATATATATATATATATATATATTTCCCATTTACTCAATAATTTTTTAACAAATTCTTGAGTAAATGGGAAATATATATATATGGGGGCGGCATGGCGTAGTGGGTAGAGCAACCGTGCCAGAAACCTGAGGGTTGCAGGTTCGCTCCCCGCCTCTTACCATCCAAAAATCGCTGCCGTTGTGTCCTTGGGCGGGACACTTCACCCTTTGCCCCCGGTGCCACTCACACCGGTGAATTGAATGATGAATGATAGGTGGTGGTCGGAGGGGCCGTTGGCGCAAATTGCAGCCACGCTTCCGTCAGTCTACCCCAGGGCAGCTGTGGCTATGAAAGTAGCTTACCACCACCAGGTGTGAATGAATATGGGTTCTACATGTAAAGCGACTTTGGGTACTTAGAAAAGCGCTATATAAATCCCAGGTATTATTATTATTATAACATAATTTGGCTTCTGAGAGTTTCAAAATGTAATGAATAAAATGCTAAAGTTGTTGATAAACAAGCAATTATTTTAATAATTAAATATGGTCATTTTAAATGAATTATTATGATAATTTAAAATCAATTATTTCAAATATGTTTATTTTAATGTATAATTCTATGGCTGGATGTAATAAGGAGTCAGGAAAAATACAAATAAAAATACAATTAATTTTGATGTTTTTAGCAAAATATAGTAAACATGTATTTAGTTGGTTTTTTTTGTAAATTAATAAATATATTTATTTTTAGGTAAGATAAACATAATAATATAATTTATCTCTAGTCTGGATGATTTAGTTCTTGTCACCCTGTTGTCCTCCCGTCATGAAAAAAGGCTGTCCTCACTCAGGTCCGCATGGAGCTGGAGGGGGCGTGGCTTCCAGCTCCGGCTGAAAATCGGGAGATTTTCGGGAGAATATTTGTCCCGGGAGGTTTTCGGGAGAGGCGCTGAATTTCGGGAGTCTCCCGGAAAATTCGGGAGGGTTGGCAAGTATGGGTCAGAGAGAGCTATATTTCATTTTCTGCTCTCCAAATCATTATTGTATGATTATACCGCGTGAAAAATAAAACATGTTATATAAAATTAGTTTTAAAATTTTGGAAATAACAGCCTCTTTTTTAATTATTACCTGCTTCCAATCAACACCTTGTCCTCATGGCTGTTTTGGTAAATAATGAGAGCATTTACAGTAACAGTAATGTGGAAGACAGACTTACAACCTATAGACCAGGGGTGCTCACACTTTTTCTGCAGGCGAGCTACTTTTCAATTGATCAAGTCGTGGGGATCTACCTCATTCATATATATCATTTATATTTACTTATTTATGAAATATATGTTTTTGTTAACAAGTTAAAGGTGTTTAATGATAATGCAAGCATGTTTAACACATATAGTTAATATTGTTAATAAGTTAAAGGTGTTTAAAGATAATGCAAGCATGTTTAACACATATAGTTAATATTGTTAATACATTAAAGGTGTTTAATGATAATACAAGTATGTTTAATACATATAGTTAATATTGTTAACAAGTTAAAGGTGTTTAAAGATAATGCAAGCATGTTTAATACATATAGTTAATATTGTTAACAAGTTAAAGGTGTTTAATGATAATACAAGCATGTTTAACACAGTTAATATTGTTAAAAAATTAAAGGTGTTTAATGATAATACAAGAATGTTTAATACATATAGTTAATATTGTTAACTTAAAGGTGTTTAAAGATAACACAAGCATGTTTAACACATATAGTTAATATTGTTAATAAGTTAAAGGTGTTTAATGATAATACAAGAATGTTTAATACATATAGTTAATATTGTTAACAAGTTAAAGGTGTTTAAAGATAATACAAGCATGTTTAACACATAAAGTTAATATTGTTAATAAGTTAAAGGTGTTTAAAGATAGTACAAGCATGTTTAACACATATAGTTATTATTGTTAACAAGTTAAAGGTGTTTAATGATAATACAAGCATGTTTAACACATATAGTTAATATTGTTAATAAGTTAAAGGTGTTTAAAGATAGTACAAGCATGTTTAACACATATAGTTAATATTGTTAACAAGTTAAAGGTGTTTAATGATAATGCAAGCATGTTTAACACATATAGTTAATATTGTTAATACATTAAAGGTGTTTAATGATAATACAAGTATGTTTAATACATATAGTTAATATTGTTAACAAGTTAAAGGTGTTTAAAGATAATACAAGCATGTTTAACACATATAGTTAATATTGTTAACAAGTTAAAGGTGGTTAAAGATAATACAAGCATGTTTAACACATATAGATTCCTTTCTTTCATGAAGACAAGAATATAAGTTGGTGTATTACCTGATTGTGATGACTTGCATTGATTGGAATCAGACAGTGGTGCTGATAACGTCCGCATTTTCGAATGGAGGAGAAAAAAAGTCCTCCTTTCTGTCCAATACCACATGAAAGTGGTTGGTTTTTGCCATCTTATTTGTCCAGCTTCCGTACTCCTTTGTATACACTTTACAAGAAATACATTGTCGGCAAACTCCGTAGCTTGCTAGCTTGTGCACGCCAGCTTTCTGAGACTCTTATTTTGTTAGCGCAACTGTGCAACTGTGCAGTCGGTCTTTGGAGTTTTGACGACAGGTACGGCGCCAGAGTCTGTTGAAATAAAGTGTTTCTCGCCTTCCTGTCGGTAATTTTAATGATCTGGCAGCAACCAGCGTCATCTCAGAAGACCCTCGGGTGCCGTGAATGTCAATCAAGTGACGAAAGTGACGTCATAGTGAAGATTTATGATCGCTCATTTTTAGGACTATTTTTTTAATGCCTGGCTGGTGATCGACTGACACACCCTCCGAGATCGACCGGTAGATCGCGATCGACGTAATGAGCACCCCTGCTATAGAGTGTTGAGAAGAAAACTGCTTACCTGCTTGCCCTGAAGTGTGTACAATTTCTTGACCGCTCCAGAGTCCAGCTTGATGGCGTCGGTGATGTCGGTCAGCACCTGCTCCAAGGAGTGCGCCGTTTTTTTGTTGAGCAGGACGCGCACGGCTTTGCGAGGTTTGACGCCGCTGCGGATGACGGTGACCAGTTTGGGTTTGACAAAGTCTTTGGGCTCGCGATGCTGCGGCTGCTGCTGCTGCTGATGATGATGATGATGATACTCGCTCTTGGACGGGATGAGTGAGGAGAGGGAGCGCGACGTGCCCGTCTTGCTGCCCACAGACCAGTTGGGGTTGACGTTCCTTGCGTAGTCGACGCGTCTGAAGGGCTCGTTGGAGGCGCACACGTAGCTTTCGCCTGGATGTAAAACACATTTGGTGAATATTCCTTCTCCCTTTCAGTTCATAAAGTTTTTACCAGGACCTCAAATCAGAGAAGTATTGCAGACGTGTAGAAACCAGCACTCTGACAGTGTCATGTCTGTGTGATCATGTTTTTGTTTTGGTCATGTTCGGTTTTGTTTTTGGACTTTTTGTGCACTTTTGTTTTGTCACCATAGCAACCATTAGTTTTCACCTGTCACGTCACGCACCTGTTTCATGTTTTGAGTCACAAACCTGTTTTCGTTAATCACGTCTATAGTATTTAAGTTCATTGGTTTCAGTTTGTCGTTCTGACGACATCCCCACATTTATGCTCTGCGAATTTCTGACTTTTTTTTTCATGTCCATCGCTCACGCTGCTCCTTTTTGTCCATGCCAAAGTAAGTTTGTGTTCCATGTTTATAGTCTTTTTGGGTTTCATAGTTTGTTCTCCGCAATTGCGCGCGCTTTTCGTTTGTACTTTTTTGCTATAGTCTTTTGGTTTCATAGTTTGTTCTCCGCCACTGTGCGCGCTTTTCGTTTGTACTTTTTTTTGATATATTAAATAAATCATGTACTCACATTCCCGTCTCGCCCGAGCCAACTTTCCGTTGCATCCCGGAAAAGCAAACACCCAGGACCAAGTCATGACAGACAGGAAGAAAAACTCTGACTGGCGCAGGGAGTAGTCGACAGGTGCCACCTGTTGGTTTGCATGTTTGAATCTCTCAACCCGGAATATAAAACAACCTGTCTTTTCACACTTTTTTCCTTGGTATAAAATACTTTCTTCATAAGGTAATTAGTATCGAAAATGTGAAAAATGTAGAAAGTTTCAGTACGATCGCATTGTGATGGCCCGCCACAATTAAATATGGACCACCACAAGTTGATTTGGCGCTACCTGGTCGCCCCTGCTTATAAACACATAACACACCAGGAGCTTAATGTATTAAGAGCACAAAAACCTGTCCTTTGCTTTTTTTTTACGGCAAAAATTACATGTATCAAGAGTGAACAGAGTACGGAAAAGTGCGCCAACTTCATGCTTTACGTACGCTAGGGGTGTAACGGTACACAAACATTTCGGTTCGGTACGTACCTCGGTTTAGAGGTCACGGTTCGGTTCATTTTCGGTACAGTAAGAAAACAACAAAATATAAATTTTTGGGTTATTTATTTACCAAATTTGCAAAATCTTCCACCAAAAATATTTTTCTTAGTGTAATATTTGATGTGAAGTAATGGGAACCTTGGATAAGTCAATAATTCATAATAACATTGATTTTGATTCAATATTATGTTTTGAGCAAAGAAAAGAAAAACAGCTTTGTTTTATTCGTCAACATTGCAACTTTTTCTAAATTACATTTAACCTTTTTTATTTCACTTTTGTTATGTTTTTGTTTATTTTAATAGTATTTTTAGAATGTGCCGTGGGCCTTTAAAACATTAGCTGTGGGCCGCAAATGGCCTCCGGGGCACACTTTTGACACACCTGCTATAGATAATAAAAAATTAAATGTGATAAATCTATGGATGAAAAGCAGAGCCTGGCGACGCATGCGCGTTTATCATAACTCTCTCTCTCTCTCTGTCTCTGCCCCTCCCTCACAATTTGTTTTGTTTTTAACCCCTTCTTAACCCTGAACGTACATTGAAAGTACACGCAACCCTAACTCAAAATGCCGGACATTTGAGGCATTTAAGAAACTCCGCCCTGACAGCTCTGCAAAAGAGGACATGTCCGGTGAAAAGAGGACGTATGGTCAGTCTAAATAAAGAAATGTGCTTGGATTAGTGAATTTTCTTGCGTGTGCTGTTTTCTGGATTAAAACATACGTCTATTTTTAGTAG